>NC_139893.1:180000-290000 GCF_905171665.1 Trachurus trachurus
CGTGATGACACGATGACACGTGATGACACGTGATGACACGTGATGACACGATGACACGTGATGACACGTGATGACACGTGATGACACGATGACACGTGATGACACGTGATGACACGATGACACGTGATGACACGTGATGACACGATGACACGTGATGACACGTGATGACACGTGATGACACGATGACACGTGATGACACGTGATGACACGATGACACGTGATGACACGTTATGACACGTGATGACACGATGACACGTGATGACACGTGATGACACGATGACACGTGATGACACGTGATGACACGTGATGACACGTGATGACACGTGATGACACGATGACACGTGATGACACGTGATGACACGTGATGACACGATGACACGTGATGACACGTGATGACACGTGATGACACGTGATGACACGATGACACGTGATGACACGTGATGACACGTGATGACACGCGATGACACGCGATGACACGTGATGACACGTGATGACACATGATGACACGTGATGACACGATGACACGTGATGACACGTGATGACACGATGACACGTGATGACACGTGATGACACGATGACACGCGATGACACGTGATGACACGATGACACGATGACACGCGATGACACGTGATGACACGTGATGACACGCGATGACACGCGATGACACGTGATGACACGATGACACGTGATGACACGTGATGACACGTGATGACACGTGATGACACGTGATGACACGTGATGACACGTGATGACACGATGACACGCGATGACACGTGATGACACGTGATGACACGCGATGACACGCGATGACACGTGATGACACGATGACACGTGATGACACGTGATGACACGTGATGACACGTGATGACACGTGATGACACGATGACACGTGATGACACGTGATGACACGTGATGACACGATGACACGTGATGACACGATGACACGTGATGACACGTGATGACACGATGACACGTGATGACACGTTATGACACGTGATGACACGATGACACGTGATGACACGTGATGACACGATGACACGTGATGACACGTGATGACACGTGATGACACGTGATGACACGTGATGACACGATGACACGTGATGACACGTGATGACACGTGATGACACGATGACACGTGATGACACGTGATGACACGTGATGACACGTGATGACACGATGACACGTGATGACACGTGATGACACGTGATGACACGATGACACGCGATGACACGTGATGACACGTGATGACACGCGATGACACGTGATGACACGATGACACGTGATGACACGTGATGACACGTGATGACACGTGATGACACGTGATGACACGTGATGACACGTGATGACACGATGACACGTGATGACACGTGATGACACGTGATGACACGATGACACGTGATGACACGTGATGACACGTGATGACACGATGACACGTGATGACACGTGATGACACGATGACACGTGATGACACGTGATGACACGTGATGACACGATGACACGTGATGACACGTGATGACACGATGACACGTGATGACACGTGATGACACGTGATGACACGATGACACGTGATGACACGCGATGACACGTGATGACACGATGACACGTGATGACACGTGATGACACGTGATGACACGTGATGACACGTGATGACACGATGACACGTGATGACACGTGATGACACGTGATGACACGTGATGACACGATGACACGTGATGACACGTGATGACACGTGATGACACGCGATGACACGATGACACGCGATGACACGCGATGACACGCGATGACACGCGATGACACGCGATGACACGTGATGACACGATGACACGTGATGACACGTGATGACACGTGATGACACGTGATGACACGCGATGACACGTGATGACACGCGATGACACGTGATGACACGCGATGACACGTGATGACACGATGACACGTGATGACACGTGATGACACGTGATGACACGTGATGACACGTGATGACACGTGATGACACGATGACACGTGATGACACGTGATGACACGTGATGACACGATGACACGTGATGACACGTGATGACACGTGATGACACGTGATGACACGATGACACGTGATGACACGTGATGACACGTGATGACACGATGACACGCGATGACACGTGATGACACGTGATTACACGCGATGACACGCGATGACACGTGATGACACGATGACACGTGATGACACGTGATGACACGTGATGACACGATGACACGTGATGACACGTGATGACACGTGATGACACGATGACACGTGATGACACGTGATGACACGATGACACGTGATGACACGTGATGACACGTGATGACACGATGACACGTGATGACACGTGATGACACGTGATGACACGATGACACGTGATGACACGTGATGACACGATGACACGTGATGACACGTGATGACACGATGACACGTGATGACACGTGATGACACGTGATGACACGTGATGACACGTGATGACACGATGACACGTGATGACACGCGATGACACGTGATGACACGTGATGACACGATGACACGTGATGACACGTGATGACACGTGATGACACGATGACACGTGATGACACGTGATGACACGATGACACGTGATGACACGTGATGACACGTGATGACACGTGATGACACGATGACACGTGATGACACGTGATGACACGTAATGACACGTGATGACACGATGACACGCGATGACACGTGATGACACGTGATGACACGCGATGACACGCGATGACACGTGATGACACGATGACACGTGATGACACGTGATGACACGTGATGACACGTGATGACACGATGACACGTGATGACACGTGATGACACGTGATGACACGATGACACGTGATGACACGTGATGACACGATGACACGTGATGACACGTTATGACACGTGATGACACGATGACACGTGATGACACGTGATGACACGTGATGACACGATGACACGTGATGACACGTGATGACACGATGACACGTGATGACACGTTATGACACGTGATGACACGATGACACGTGATGACACGTGATGACACGATGACACGTGATGACACGTGATGACACGTGATGACACGTGATGACACGTGATGACACGATGACACGTGATGACACGTGATGACAAGTGATGACACGATGACACGTGATGACACGTGATGACACGTGATGACACGTGATGACACGATGACACGTGATGACACGTGATGACACGTGATGACACGCGATGACACGCGATGACACGTGATGACACGTGATGACACGTGATGACACGTGATGACACGATGACACGTGATGACACGTGATGACACGATGACACGTGATGACACGTGATGACACGATGACACGCGATGACACGTGATGACACGTGATGACACGCGATGACACGCGATGACACGTGATGACACGATGACACGTGATGACACGTGATGACACGATGACACGTGATGACACGTGATGACACGTGATGACACGATGACACGTGATGACACGTGATGACACGATGACACGTGATGACACGTGATGACACGTGATGACACGTGATGACACGATGACACGTGATGACACGTGATGACACGTGATGACACGATGACACGCGATGACACGTGATGACACGTGATGACACGCGATGACACGCGATGACACGTGATGACACGATGACACGTGATGACACGATGACACGTGATGACACGTGATGACACGTGATGACACGTGATGACACGATGACACGTGATGACACGTGATGACACGTGATGACACGATGACACGTGATGACACGTGATGACACGATGACACGTGATGACACGTGATGACACGTGATGACACGTGATGACACGATGACACGTGATGACACGTGATGACACGTGATGACACGATGACACGTGATGACACGATGACACGTGATGACACGTGATGACACGTTATGACACGTGATGACACGATGACACGTGATGACACGTGATGACACGATGACACGTGATGACACGTGATGACACGTGATGACACGTGATGACACGTGATGACACGTGATGACACGTGATGACACGATGACACGTGATGACACGCGATGACACGTGATGACACGATGACACGTGATGACACGTGATGACACGTGATGACACGTGATGACACGATGACACGTGATGACACGTGATGACACGTGATGACACGTGATGACACGATGACACGTGATGACACGTGATGACACGTGATGACACGATGACACGTGATGACACGTGATGACACGATGACACGTGATGACACGTGATGACACGTGATGACACGTGATGACACGATGACACGTGATGACACGTGATGACACGTGATGACACGATGACACGCGATGACACGTGATGACACGTGATGACACGCGATGACACGCGATGACACGTGATGACACGATGACACGTGATGACACGTGATGACACGTGATGACACGTGATGACACGTGATGACACGATGACACGTGATGACACGTGATGACACGTGATGACACGATGACACGTGATGACACGATGACACGTGATGACACGTGATGACACGATGACACGTGATGACACGTTATGACACGTGATGACACGATGACACGTGATGACACGTGATGACACGTGATGACACGATGACACGTGATGACACGTGATGACACGATGACACGTGATGACACGTTATGACACGTGATGACACGATGACACGTGATGACACGTGATGACACGTGATGACACGTGATGACACGATGACACGTGATGACACGTGATGACACGTGATGACACGTGATGACACGATGACACGTGATGACACGTGATGACACGTGATGACACGATGACACGCGATGACACGTGATGACACGTGATGACACGCGATGACACGCGATGACACGTGATGACACGATGACACGTGATGACACGTGATGACACGTGATGACACGTGATGACACGTGATGACACGATGACACGTGATGACACGTGATGACACGCGATGACACGCGATGACACGTGATGACACGATGACACGTGATGACACGTGATGACACGTGATGACACGTGATGACACGTGATGACACGATGACACGTGATGACACGTGATGACACGTGATGACACGATGACACGTGATGACACGATGACACGTGATGACACGTGATGACACGATGACACGTGATGACACGTTATGACACGTGATGACACGATGACACGTGATGACACGTGATGACACGTGATGACACGATGACACGTGATGACACGTGATGACACGATGACACGTGATGACACGTTATGACACGTGATGACACGATGACACGTGATGACACGTGATGACACGATGACACGTGATGACACGTGATGACACGTGATGACACGTGATGACACGATGACACGTGATGACACGTGATGACACGTGATGACACGATGACACGTGATGACACGTGATGACACGTGATGACACGATGACACGTGATGACACGTGATGACACGTGATGACACGTGATGACACGATGACACGTGATGACACGTGATGACACGTGATGACACGATGACACGCGATGACACGTGATGACACGTGATGACACGCGATGACACGCGATGACACGTGATGACACGATGACACGTGATGACACGTGATGACACGTGATGACACGTGATGACACGTGATGACACGATGACACGTGATGACACGTGATGACACGTGATGACACGATGACACGTGATGACACGTGATGACACGATGACACGTGATGACACGTGATGACACGTGATGACACGATGACACGTGATGACACGTGATGACACGTGATGACACGATGACACGTGATGACACGCGATGACACGTGATGACACGATGACACGTGATGACACGTGATGACACGTGATGACACGTGATGACACGATGACACGTGATGACACGTGATGACACGTGATGACACGTGATGACACGATGACACGTGATGACACGTGATGACACGATGACACGTGATGACACGTGATGACACGATGACACGTGATGACACGTGATGACACGTGATGACACGTGATGACACGATGACACGTGATGACACGTGATGACACGTGATGACACGATGACACGCGATGACACGTGATGACACGTGATGACACGCGATGACACGCGATGACACGTGATGACACGATGACACGTGATGACACGTGATGACACGTGATGACACGTGATGACACGTGATGACACGATGACACGTGATGACACGATGACACGTGATGACACGTTATGACACGTGATGACACGATGACACGTGATGACACGTGATGACACGTGATGACACGATGACACGTGATGACACGTGATGACACGATGACACGTGATGACACGTTATGACACGTGATGACACGATGACACGTGATGACACGTGATGACACGATGACACGTGATGACACGTGATGACACGTGATGACACGTGATGACACGATGACACGTGATGACACGTGATGACACGTGATGACACGATGACACGTGATGACACGTGATGACACGTGATGACACGATGACACGTGATGACACGTGATGACACGTGATGACACGTGATGACACGATGACACGTGATGACACGTGATGACACGTGATGACACGATGACACGCGATGACACGTGATGACACGTGATGACACGCGATGACACGCGATGACACGTGATGACACGATGACACGTGATGACACGTGATGACACGTGATGACACGTGATGACACGCGATGACACGCGATGACACGTGATGACACGATGACACGTGATGACACGTGATGACACGTGATGACACGTGATGACACGTGATGACACGTGATGACACGTGATGACACGATGACACGTGATGACACGTGATGACACGTGATGACACGATGACACGTGATGACACGATGACACGTGATGACACGTGATGACACGTGATGACACGTGATGACACGATGACACGTGATGACACGATGACACGTGATGACACGTGATGACACGTGATGACACGTGATGACACGATGACACGTGATGACACGTGATGACACGTGATGACACGATGACACGTGATGACACGTGATGACACGTGATGACACGTGATGACACGATGACACGTGATGACACGTGATGACACGTGATGACACGTGATGACACGCGATGACACGTGATGACACGCGATGACACGCGATGACACGTGATGACACGATGACACGTGATGACACGTGATGACACGTGATGACACGTGATGACACGTGATGACACGTGATGACACGCGATGACACGTGATGACACGCGATGACACGTGATGACACGCGATGACACGCGATGACACGCGATGACACGCGATGACACGTGATGACACGCGATGACACGTGATGACACGCGATGACACGCGGTGGCCCGTCGGGCGACGCGTTTCGGGCGATAAGAGCAACAATGAAGCGATGAAGTGATGAAGTGTCCATCGCGTCATCGCTGTATCGCTTGAAGTTGAAAAATTTGAACTTTTCAAGCGACATCCAATCAGGGTTGATATCCAACCACGTCACCGACACAGCTGCCATCTTAGTTGTAGTTTTTATTGAGTCTTAGTTGTAGTTTTTATTGAGTCTCAGTTGTAGTTTTTATTGAGTCTCAGTTGTAGTTTTTATTGAGTCTTAGTTGTAGTTTTTATTGAGTCTTAGTTGTAGTTGTTGAGGTTTTAGGAGAAAGCCTCTGTCAGACCTCTGAAGATGAATTTGTTCCCCTTAGTTGCATCCATCCCATAATGTTCCATTCACTCTTATCTCCCTGTGGGTCGAACTCCAAGTCGTTTTCTTCCTGCAGCTTTAGACATCTCTAAGAAAACTACAACTAAGCTGCTGTTACTGACTCTACTTTACTTTACTGACGTTTAGAGGTTTTATTTACTTCTCGTTTTTGGAAGAATAGTCATTTTTATTTTTATTAAAGTTTACTGAATCTTTTTTTCACTGCTAGTTTAGTCTTAGTCCTAGAGTAACTCTAGTTGAACCTTCTGTCTCTAGGGTTAGTTAGTTAGTTAATAACTCTCCTTCTGTCTCTAGGCTACGTGCGGTTCAGGAAGGAGTACCCCGAGCTGTTAGGGTTATTAGGGTTAGGGGGTTAGTTAGTTAGGGTTAGTTAGTTAATAACTCTTCTGTCTGTGTGTCTGTAGGTTACGTGCGGTTCAGGAAGGAGGGTTGGTTAGTTAGTTAGTTAGTTAGTTAGTTAGTTAGTTAGTTAGTTAGTTAGTTAGTTAGTTAGTTAGTTAATAACTCTCCTTCTGTCTCTAGGCTACGTGCGGTTCAGGAAGGAGAGTTAGTTAGTTAGTTAGTTAGTTAGTTAGTTAGTTAGTTAGTTAGTTAGTTAGTTAGTTAGTTAGTTAGTTAGTTAGTTAGTTAGTTAGTTAGTTAGTTAGTTAATAACTCTTCTCCTGTGTGTCTGTAGGCTACGTGCGGTTCAGGAAGGAGGGTTAGTTAGTTAGTTAGTTAGTTAGTTAGTTAGTTAGTTAGTTAGTTAGTTAGTTAGTTAGTTAGTTAGTTAATAACTCTTCTCCTGTGTGTCTGTAGGCTACGTGCGTTTCAGGAAGGAGGGTTAGTTAGTTAGTTAGTTAGTTAGTTAGTTAGTTAGTTAGTTAGTTAATAACTCTTCTCCTGTGTGTCTGTAGGCTACGTGCGGTTCAGGAAGGAGGGTTAGTTAGTTAGTTAGTTAGTTAGTTAGTTAGTTAGTTAGTTAGTTAGTTAGTTAGTTAGTTAGTTAATAACTCTTCTCCTGTGTGTCTCTAGGCTACGTGCGCTTCAGGAAGGAGTACCCCGAGCTGTTAGGGTTAGGGGGTTAGTTAGTTAGTTAGTTAGTTAATAACTCTTCTCCTTCTGTCTCTAGGTTACGTGCGGTTCAGGAAGGAGTACCCCGAGCTGTTAGGGTTAGTTAGTTAGTTAGGGTTAGTTAATAACTCTTCTGTCTGTGTGTGTCTGTAGGTTACGTGCGGTTCAGGAAGGAGGGTTAGTTAGTTAGTTAGTTAGTTAGTTAGTTAGTTAGTTAGTTAGGGTTAGTTAGTTAATAACTCTCCTGTGTGTCTCTAGGTTACGTGCGGTTCAGGAAGGAGTACCCCGAGCTGTTTGAGAACCTGACGGCCGAGGCGGTCCGCAGCACCGTGGAGGCCGGCTACCCCGTCGTGCTGCCCAGCAGAGACAAGTTCGGCCGCGTCGTCCTGCTCTTCAACATCCAGAACTGGGACCTGGAGGAGATCACCTTCGACGAGGTAGATGCAGAGCAACCCCCTAACCCCCTAACTCTAACCCCCTAACCCCCTAACTCTAACCCCCTAACTCTAACCCCCTAACCTCCTAACTCTAACCCCCTAACCCCCTAACTCTAACCCCCTAACTCTAACCCCCTAACCCCCTAACTCTAACCCCCTAACCCCCTAACTCTAACCCCCTAACTCTAACCCCCTAACACCAGACACAGACGGAGGAACAAGGTATTATAGCTATTATAGTAGCTGTTATATTATATATAGTAGCTATTATATTATATATAGTAGCTATTATATTATATTAGTAGCTATTATATTATATATAGTAGCTATTATAGTAGCTATTATATTATATATAGTAGCTATTATAGTAGCTATTATATTAGTAGCTATTATAGCTATTATAGTAGCTGTTATATTATATATAGTAGCTATTATATTATATATAGTAGCTATTATATTACATATAGTAGCTATTATATTATATTTCTCGGTCTCTGTTTGTGTGCGCCTGTGAGTCACTGCACTGGGATAAGGAAACTGACCTTTTAAAAAAAAAACTTTATTAACATTTTATTATTATTATAACCTTTATTTATTCTCGAGGGACATTGAGGTTGCCCTCATTTTCAATGTCGTCGAGTTTACAACGCAGTTAAAATATTGACAGTGGTTACAGTCATTTGAAGTGATTACAACCAATATACAGTTAACAAGAAACAAGAAACACAATCACACCAGCTTCCGGTGACGTCAGACGCCAGAGAACACGCTTAACAGAGCATCGAGCAGAAATCAGACAAAAACTCTACAAAACCCTTAAAAAGACAACAGAAAAACACAAATGGTAAAAGCAAATATTTACTATTAAGGACGTTTTGTAGCTGAGAACGTGTTGAAAAGTCTGGGCTGGCCGTAGACCGGCAAACCAAATCTGAGACTATGGCGACGGCACTTCGGTCAAAACAGAACTCTGATATTAATTTACAAGATGAGTTCCAAGCTGTTCACGAGGGGATGGCTACAATGCAAACAGCGCTTGAAACACAGCTGAATAAAAAAGTGGACACTTTGCGTGACACAATGAGGAAGCTGGCGGAAGACAACATGGAATCAATGAAAAAACAGATGGAGAAAATTACAAAGGATATTAGAGAAAGTCTGGACGTGCATGAAACACACTTATTATGTCCCGTTATTTGTCTGGAGGGCTATACCTGGTTTGGCCATAATAGGAACACTCATATTAGAGCCCCGAGAGCTTCTGGGGGAGTCGGGATCTTTGTTAAAAACACTGTTTTTGAAGATTATAAAGTGGACATTGTGGACAAAACCATTGATGGTATGATTGGATTGCGTTTTGTTCATCGTTTCACAGAGTATGTTTTTGTTATTTTCTCATGTTATTTGCCTCCAGAGGGATCGACGAGAGGGAGGGACTCTGTGGGTTTTTTCAGTCACCTGTTGGCGCAGCTGTACTCTATAAACTATGATGCGGTTTATGTGTGTGGTGATTTGAATGGTCGTATTTCTGATAAGGAGGACTGTATCACAGACATAGATGGCATTGTACCAAGGACAGTATTAGATATGGGGTTTAATAATCATGGGGAAAGTTTGCTTGAATTGCTGAAAGACTCTAAATGTTGTGTCTTAAATGGCAGACTGTCTCCTGCAAAGGACAATTTCACCTCTGTTTCAACGAAGGGGAAGGCAGTTGTGGACTATATTATAACAACTCATGACTGTTTTAATACATGTGTCGATTTTGAGGTGTTACCTTCTCACGAACTTGCTGAAAATGTGGGGCCTGACTGTATGGGTCTGTTGGGTGATAAATGTAGATTACCAGATCACTCTCTGCTTTATTTAAAATTTTTGGCTAATTTCAGCTATGATTTTGACAAGTCTACCCCTCATTTGGAGGTGGCTCTATGTAAAAGACCCAGGAATTTTCCTTCAACATTTTTGTCCTCTGATCTGTGCTGTCTGGCTTTGAAACAGCTAATAGATGACCTTTTACTTTGTCAGAAAACCCAGGATAATATTGACAGATTATATGGACAATTTTGTGATTTGTTGTATAAAGAGATGGATAAATGTGTGAAAAACTCTTGCACGGGGAATACTGGTGAGAAGAAGAAAAATGTATGTAAGAAAAACAAGCCTTTTTGGAATGGTGAATTAGATAAGTTATGGAAAAATTTAAAAGTTGCCAAGAGGAGATTCCTTAAAAATAAAAGTCATTTGCAGAAAGAAGCTCTTAAAAGGGAATTTAAACATTGCCAGGAGCTTTTTGATAAAAAGCTACGATTTTATAAACGAAGATTTGATCGCGGCTTAGCTCTCAATTTAGAGCATTTGCAAATTAAAAATCCTCAGCTCTTCTGGAGAGAAATTAATAAACTGGGTCCTAGGAAAGATTTAAAAATTCCAATGGAAATTTTGCTGGAAAATGGTGATCTTGAACATAAAGCTGATTTAGTGCTTAACAAGTGGGAGAAGGATTTTACTGTTCTATTTTCTGGCAAAAATAACATGGGTGATTTTGATGATACTTTCTTGGAATTTATTCGTGGGGAAAAAAAGTCCGGGGAAAAGAAGTTTGAGCTGGCAAATTATAAGCCCAATCAGTTATTAAATTCTGATATTACATCTGAGGAGGTTCGTAAAGCTGTTGAGTGCGCTAAACTGAGAAAAGCTCCTGGCATTGAGTCTCTCTCCAACGAAGTACTGAAATCACCAAAACTGTTACAGTTCCTTACTCATCTTCTGCAAGTCTATTTTACATCAGGTATAGTTCCCTCTGAATGGTACAAATCACTCATCAAACCAATCCCAAAGTCAACCAAAAATGACCCTAGGGTCCCTCTTAACTATAGAGGAATTAGCCTTTTGAGTACAGTTTACAAATTATTTTCTAATATTCTAAACGCCAGGCTGTCTCAATATCTAGAGACTGAAAATATTTTAGTGGAGGAGCAGAATGGCTTTAGAAAACATAGATCCTGTCTAGATCATATCTACACTCTGAGTACTGTTATTAGAGCCAGAATTTCTGAAGGGAAGTCTACTTTTGTTTGTTTTATTGATTTCCAGAAAGCTTTCGATTGTGTTCATAGAGATTTGCTGGAATATAAACTTATTTCAGCAGGTGTAGATGGCTTATTTTACCAAGCTGTTAAAGTTTTATATAAAAATCCAGTTGCATGTGTGCAGTTGAATGATATGAGGACAGGATGGTTCTCTACTCCAGTGGGAGTCAAGCAGGGAGATGTTCTCTCTCCTACCCTCTTCTCCTTGTTTATAAATGATTTAGCCCAGCAAATTAAGAATGAAGACACGGGGGTGCAAATTGGGGATATGAAACTAAATTTACTTTTGTATGCAGATGATATTGTTATCCTGGCAGAGAGGGAGGAGGAATTGCAGTCCCTGTTAGATATTGTTAATAATTGGTGCTGGAAGTGGAGGATGTCAGTTAATCAAGGTAAAACTCAAGTTATACATTTCAGAAAATATGGAGTAAACAGAAGTTCTTTTAATTTTAATGTGGGAGTTAAGAAAATATGTTATACCAGTGTTTACAGATATCTTGGCTTCAACCTGGATGAATATTTTAAGTTTGAAGAAGGTATTAATACACTTACTGATACAGCAGGTAGAGCATTAGGCTCTATTATAAGTAAAATGAAGAAGTGTAAAAACCTAGGGTATGCTACCTTCTCCAAGCTCTATGATGCCTGTGTTTCTCCGATTCTTTTATATGCAGCAGGAATATGGGGAAGTAAAGAATCATCCAGGGTGAATGCTATTCAAAGCCGAGCTATTCGTTGTTTTCTAGGTGTGCATAAATTTACTCCTGCTCTGGCTCTCCAGGGTGACATGGGCTGGGAACCCTGTTTGATTAAACAGAAAGGGGAAATGCTTAGGCTTTGGAATCGCTTGTCTTCTATGCCAGAGGATAGAATAGCCAAAAAAGTATTTAACTGGGATAAAACACATGACTATCCTTGGTATCGTGACATGAAAGCTATCTTCAGCGAGGCTGATCAACAACATATTTTCACTAATGGTTTGCGTTGTAATGTTAATTTTGTGAAACATAAGTTATTTCTTGAGTATAAAGAAAAATGGGCTAATGATATCTGGCTTAAACCAAAGCTCAGAACCTATTGCCAATTGAAAAATGTATATTGCTCAGAACCCTATGTGACTTTGCCATTAGATAGATCCAAGAGATCTCTATGTGCCCAGTTGAGGGCTGGGATTCTCCCTCTGGCAATAGAAGTTGGTCGGTTTAACTCAGTACCTGAGGATGAAAGACTCTGCACATTATGTAATTTAAATGTAATTGAGGATGAACTGCATTTTGTGTTTCATTGTCCGTTATATGACGAAGCCAGGCAGTTTTTGTTTCAGAAAATGCAAAATGTGAAACCGGAGTTGTTTTGGGTTGATGATGAGGTGAAGTTGGAATGGTTCTTCAGAAAAGAAGTCTTTACTATAGCTACTTTCATGAAAAATGCCTGGTCAAAAAGAAGAGGTGAATTATTTATGTGAACTCCATGTGGTTTCTGTTTTTGTTTTTGTTTGTTTTTGTTTGGTTTTGCTCTGATTATTTTGTTTGGTGTCTGGATGTGATGATATTGTGTCTTGTATAAGCCCTTATAGGCTGGGCGCCTTAATTGGTGCACGACACGTTAATAAATATAAATTCAATTCATTCATTCACAATCATCTGACACAGTTACAAATGGAAACACAGTTATTCATGACCAAGTACCTAAACTCACTGAGTGAAGGGAGCGCGTCCAGTCTCAGGATGTGCTGTAACGCGTTCAGAGAGCTATAGGGGCGTCATAACAAAAAGCAGTCTCGCCAATACTCGTAAAGACTCGAGGAACTTTGAGTAGCAGCAGTTCAGCCGAACGGGTCCTGTAAGTAGCAGAGTTCCATTCTGTTTATGTACAGAACAATACTGTTGTGCCAGGGGAAAATAAAAATAAAAATATATATAAATATGCAAAGAGTTTATGCTTACCATGTATATATATATAAAAAAAAAATCTATATATATATATGTATATAAAAAAAAAACATTGAAGTAAAGATAAGGAAACGGACCTGCTTCTCCCTCCGGTGTTCAATTCAATTCAATTGAAAAAACTTTATTTATCCCCGAGGGTGAATTGTCCCGGTTCCCCCTCGGCCTGTGTCTCTCCTGTTTCCCACTGAGCTCGGTCCGTGTGGAGAAACGTCGCCTCTGACATGTAGAATGTGTTTTATAGAAGAGAAACTGACGACTCAGGATACTGACTACTGACTAATGACTCGTATCATCAGAACTGATCGTCAGCTTCCTTTCATATTTAGGCTGAAAACCACAGGACAAGTCAGCAGAGGATCTGAAAGTCCAGCTGTCAAGATGTTTCTTTTTATATCATACCAAACACCAAAGATATGTATAAATATAAAATAAAATTATGAGCTTACAGGTAAAATAGAATATAAACAAATAAATTATTAGGCAGAAAGGTGAATTTGATTTCAGTCTCGACCCCCGAGGTGTCTGTTGAGAAAGATTCTGGCCCTTCAACAAATACAGTTGGTGACCGCTGTCCCTGATGGTCATTGACCTGTGGTGATGTCAATCACTGTGAAAAGCTCTTAACCACTTCTATGTTCCCTGTACAGAGCTACAAACACTAACGTCTGACTAAAGGTGCATTCACACCTCGTTTCTCTGGCGACGAGTTTTCATATCGATGCAAACGGGCGGTTGAGTGAATATTTACTCAGGTGAAAAGAGTCGACGTCATTTCTCTGGTCGTCAGTGGCTCCTCGCCGCTCAGCGCTGATTGGCTGCTGTAATAGGCCGGTGGTGGCGGCGGGCGTGATGATGTCATCAGAGAGACATGATGATGTCATCAGAGAGAACTGACCCCTAACCCTAACTGACTGACGAGCGACTGCAGCTGAGCGATATAGCAACAACAAACAACAAATGGGCGATTACGAGCGACAAAGATAAGAGGCCCGGTGTGAACGCACCTGAAGCAACAAGTGAATCAACTCTGTGCAGCAAACATCCCATAGTTCTGACTAGTAAATAAAGAAAATGGTGTAAGATTGTTATTGTTCTCAGTTTCACCACTTGAGTGAAGCTTGTTGTGGTTATTCTGTTACACACTGACTGTTATGGGATGGTTGCTGTACAGAGCTCTAATATTGATGTTCATTGTGAGAATTTATTACGTATAACAGAGTTGATTATTAGTTGATTCATTGATTATTATTACAATTAAAGGTAACGAACCTACTGCTATGACTATAGGGATTATGACAATGGGCCAATTTGACAAAATGTTGAACTATCCCTTTAATGTTGAAAGGTCATGTCAACAGTGTGTAACTGAAGAGAGCAGCTGCTTCCCCCCAGGAAATAGTCCGGACCCAAATGTAAATGAGCAAATTTAAAAGAAAAATAGAAACAAAACAAACAGACGTGTGTGTGTGTGTGTGTGTGTGTGTGTGTGTGTGTGTGTGTGTGTGTGTGTGTGTGTGTGTGTGTGTGTGTGTGTGTGTGTAGATCCTGAGAGCCTACTGTGTGATCCTGGAGAAGCTTCTGGAGAACGAAGAGACTCAGATCAACGGCTTCGTGCTGGTTGAGAACTTCAGCGGCTTCACCATGCAGCACGCGGCGGGAATCAAACCGGCCGAGCTGAAGAAGATGGTGGACATGCTGCAGGTCAGAGCGACGAGTCGGTCGGAGGAGGAGGAGAAGACCTGAGAGAAGGTGACGACGTGGAGGATCGACACTCGGCTTCATCCCGTCTTCTCTCTCTGTGTGTCTTCTGTCTGCAGGACTCGTTCCCGGCGCGGTTCAAGGCCGTGCACGTGACCCACCAGCCGTGGTACTTCACCACCACCTACAACGTGGTCAAGCCCTTCATGAAGAGCAAACTGCTGGAGAGGGTACGACCACTTTACACTATTATATCTTCTTTTCTTCTTTTCTTCTCTTACCCAGGGGGCAAAGCAAAAGAACAGACACGGAGCGTTGTAAAAGGTTTGACACCAGAAATGATCTGTAGGACCTTGAAGGATTAAAACCTGGGTGGACAACCCGGTCAACTAGCTGCTGGAAAGCTACAGGGGCCAAAACCCCTTTCTGGGGTCATTCTGCTGGAGAAATGATGTAAATGCAAATATTTAGCTACTACAATGGTATAAATAGTCATACAACTATAACATTTGGCAGAGAGTATCTTGACACATAGGGGGAGGCATGAAAAAAAGATTCTGGGGTTTGTTGTAACTCCATTTTAAGATATCACCCTCAACATCCCAAAAAAGACCAAAAAAAAAAAAGTACTGTTTTCTCATGAAAATGATTATTTTGCAGCACTTTATGGAGAATATCTATGCCTAACATGTATATAGAAAACTTCCTTAATTCATAAGCTTCCATTTGAGTCCAAGATAGCCTTTCTACTAGCTACTGGAAAGCTACAGGCTGTCTCCAAACAATGCAACACCTGTTGTGAAAAACTACATGTTAACTGGCCTGATCAGAAAACATTCTATTTCTGGTCTCCTCTAAGTGAACAGATAGATAGAGAAGACAAGTGGCTTTGGAGATAGAAAGGCTATCTGGGACTCTAATGGAAGCTTATGAATTAAGGAAGTTTTCTATATACATGTTAGGCATAGATATTCTCCATAAAGTGCTGAAAAATAATAATTTTCATGAGAATTTGTCAGGCGAACAGTACTTTTTTTTTGTCTTTTTTGGGATGTTGAGGGTGATATCTTAAAATCAAGTTGCAACAAACCCCAGAATCTTTTTTTCCTGCCTCCCCCTATGTGTCAAGATACTCTCTGCCAAATGTTATAGTTGTATGACTATTTATGCCATTGTAGTACCTAAATATTTGCATTTACATCATTTCACCAGCAGCAGAATGACCCCAGAAAGGGGTTTTGTCCCCTGTAGCTTTCCAGCAGCCAGTTGACCAGGTTGTCCACCCAGGTTTTAATCCTTCAACTTCCTACAGATCATTTCTGCTGTCAAACCTTTTACAACGCTCCAAACAACTGTGATTTTGTGTCTCTCTGTCTCATCTGAACGAGTTGCGTCTCTCCTCAGGTCTTCGTTCACGGCGACGAGCTGGACAACTACCTGAAGGAGTTCGACGCCGACATCCTGCCGGCGGATTTCGACGGGAAAGCTCCGGTCTCCGACTGCCAGGCCATCGGCACCCGCATCTTCGGCTCGGAGGACACGGCTCTCTGAAGAGTCGTGGTGTCCTTTACTCTTATTATGATTATTATTGTTCAGGCAGTTCTATGAGCCAACAGACGTACGTAGTGTTAGGAGCAGTGGAGCGTTGGCAGATGACGAGTAACATGAGAAAAGGAAGTTTAGAGACTCTAGAGAGAATAACTGAAGGTTCATGATTGTGTTTTTAGTTTAAGTTGTGTTGCTCTTCGTCTTCTGATTGTTACTGTCCAAGACGAGAGCGTCGGTCGTGTGATGATGTCAGAGTTTGGTTTGAAGGTTCGATGCCTTGAAAATGATTTGTCTTAATATATAGAAAGTTCTGGTGCCTTCGCCTTCACGCCTGCCGATGTGTTGCCATGGAAACAGCCTTGCTTATGTTCCTCCACTCAGATGCCTGATGTAAACGTCCGCAGAAATCCGATCTGCATCCGACCGGAAAATGTTCAATAAAATAGTTTTTTGTGTGTCTGTCGTAGTAATTGTTATGTTCACGTGTCTTCCTGTTTTTTCAGCTTTACACCAATGAGACACTAGAGGCAAAAACATGATGATCAGTTCTGAGATTTAGGGCTATTTTTGCTTCTTTAACATGTCTTCTTTATTACATTAAGGTTTTTATTTTACTTTATTTTGTCTTTCATCAGTAGATTTCTCCTAATAAACTCACCAGGAGTTAGTCTGAGCCATGTCATGTCAGGTGTCATTGTAAAGCTCTCTCTCCTCAACAATGATGTCATTCCTTTGTATCATAGCAACAAATCCTAAAAGTAGGATTGACAATAACAATAGTTGGGTTTCCATCCAAGTCGTATCGAATTTAAAAGCGGATTTTGTAAAAATGCGCAAAAAGCAAAGCAAATTTATGACCGTTTCCATTCATTAGTGTTTTGCGATTAGGAGGAGTGCGCCGTGAGATTACGTCATAAGAGAGCGTGAATGTATCCATGACAACAGTTGACACTCAGCTGACACTCAACATCATGGACAATTTACGTACTTTCCGGACTATAGACGCACCTGTATAAGCTGCACCAGCTACATGTTAAAAGAAAATACTGTATATTATATAGGCCGCACTAGAAGCCTCAGGTTTTCATGTTGTAACATGAGATATTTACACAGAAAGACAGTAGGGAACTGTGACAGTCCGCTCGCTTTTCCGCTGTTTTGGTTCTGCTCCTCTCCTCCATGTGCATCTGTTTACATACGAAGCCGGTGAAAAATCATTAAATGGAGCGGTGGAAAACGTTACATAACGAATAACGATGTTACGGCGTGTGTTTATGACGGTTAAGACTACACAAACAAAAGATTATGGGTTACGGAGCGCGTTTGTGTCGCGGGGTGCAGAGAGGAGAGCTGGGACACCGCGTTGTTCTCCATTTGTTTGAACGTCGCTGGGTGAAGTCCAGCAGCTTCACCCACAAACTCTGCCTCAGTTCACATCATCTGTTTCCACAACAAAAACTCGCATTTCCTTTAAAGACCCCCTCCCGTGAAAATCATGTTTTTTGAGCTTTTCACATGTTCCTGTGGCATTTCTCTTGTGTTAGAGCACATTTTGCACTTCCTACATAGGAAGTGCAAAATTGCATTTCTGAGTTTTTCTGCCTTCAAACTGCTGTGAACCAATGGCAGACTCAAACTGGCCGTTTCAGGAAGACTGGAGCTGACGTGTCACAGCTCCAGGGGAGGGCACTAGTGCTACAAGCTCCCGCCCCACTCTGCATCTGGCTCAGAGGTGAAAGGCTTGACAGCTCGGTGTAGCTGTTAAGGTATAACAGGTATAGCTCACCTGGTAGAGCAGCTTGCACCGTGAGCAAGGACTATGCTCCAGTCTGGGATCGAATCCCAGTGTGGAGTTTTACGCTAAACGCGCTGAATCTGTAATTGTACAATGTCCAGCTGTCAGCGAGTGGGGGGGTGGGGTGCGAGGAGGTGGCTGGGCGGGTGCAGAGCAGCGCAGTCTCCGCCCACCCTCCAGAGGTGCATTGCTAATGAGCTGGTTTTAAAATGACCAAAAAGGTTCGCGGGAGTTGGACTTTAATCGATACGCTGACAAATCCACCCCCTCCAAGCGTATAAACTTTTATGCAAATTTACTGCCGTTTTCTCAGAAAGAGTTTTTCAGACTCAGACTCCTCTCTAGAAATCTCCACTTCAGCAGCACTTCCAGACACCAAACCTTCCACTTTGATCCCTTTCTATATTCTGAAGGTTTTTACAGAGGGGATTGTTGATATATCATTCACAGCCTCATTTATACAACATTTTAGTACAAAAAACATGGAGACATTAGATGTTTTAGGGCTGGTGACAGTATTTTCTCATTTACAGAGTGATGAAAAGAGATATCCACAATCCTCCTCTGGAAAAACTAAAGACTCTAATATGTCAACACAATAAAACATAGTAGCTTCATCCATTGTTCAGATTTCTGTTCTGGAAATGTATGCAAATTAGCGCATATTTAATTAGATATTGCCTCATTTACATATTTAAACATAACATTTGACAAAACTTGTAATACAAAAAATGTTAATGTGAGTGATGAACTTGGGAAGTTTCATGGTGATACCTGTTAGTTAGATTTTTAACCCTATTCACCTGTAGTGCAGGATGATAACGACAGAAACCAAGAAGAAAACCATCGATCTGAGGATTCTCGTGTCTCTGTATCTTCACCGTCACCAAACAGAAACTAAATGCAAACGCCACTAGGGGGCGGAGTTAACCAATAATCCTATAGACTGGTATTTAGCCACGTTATTACAAACACAGAACAGATTCAGTTACATTTATACTTAAGAGGTTCGAAGAAACATCCAAACATAAAAAGGAAACTGGTTTTCTCTTGAGAAAATAATTTATTTTGGAACACAATAACCATATTTCCTCACATAATTGGACCACACACACCAGTGCTTTTCTCCAACAGAAACAACCAGTGTCCAGTACTAGTATCTTGTTGTGTGACAGTGTGCGCTCACCACTTGTTCTTCTGTACAATGTTACTGTAGTTAACAATGCGTGGACTCATCTCAGCTTCATTATGTCGCTACGATTTCAACTGAAACATCGTTTTAAGAAGAACTCACCCCCCAAACCCAACACACGTTTCTGGATTCACCGATTTTCAGTAACTTGAGGTCGATATTCAACTTCCTCAGTTTCTAAACAAATTAAATCTGAGCCCACGAGTTTAAAAAGAAAACAATGTTTGAAGCACTGGGGTTAAGATAAATACAGAAGAGCTCATTTTCATATCAGCACAGTAATACACATGTCGATCCCACATCGTGTCCTGTTACACAGAATCGTCCTGATTGGTTATTGCCTTTATTTTATCCCTGGTCCCTCCAATATTTCAATATTCACTATCTTTATAGAGTTATTTGACGTTTTCCCCCGTGTCGTTAAAGTGAAGTAGTTTTGGTTTCAGTTGATCAGAAGTGGCATCAACACTCTGATGCATTTGCACATTAAACACAAGAGGTTTCATAACAATACAAAATACAAAAATAATAATATTAATATTAATAACAACAACAACAATTGACCAGAAAAGAAACATACATCAAAATAATAAAACATCTAAACCTGCATTTTGTGCAAAGTTGGGGGGAGGGGGGGGGGCAAGTCTTAAAAAGAATAGAAAGAGCTCTAACAGCAGAAAGTGTGTTTGTGCTGGTGTCATCAATCATCTGCTTTTTAGAATCAACTGAAACCAGGTGGTGAAGTGAGTTGTAGTTTGGTTTCCCTGGCAACAGATGTGGCAGCAACGATCTGTGGTTTAGATGAAGCAGGATGACAGAAATCTACCGAGTCCCACTCGGCCTCGACGACTCTGAGCCAAACTACAAGTTCCAGTTTACACTCAGTCCCATTAGATGTTAGTGTTAGAGTTTCTTTGATTGGTCGTTACATCTCTGAGCACACGGTGAGGTCGGCGAGGTGCGAGCACGGCGAGGAGCGCACGGCGAGGTGAGAGCACGGCGAGGTGAGAGCACGGCGAGGTGAGAGCACGTCGAGGTGAGTGCACGGCGAGGTGAGAGCACGGCGAGGTGAGAGCGCGTCGAGGTGAGAGCGCGTCGAGGCGTGCGCGCGTCGAGGTGCGAGAGCGTCGAGGTGAGAGCGCGTCGAGGTGCAAGCGCGTCGAGGTGAGCGCACGTCGAGGTGAGTGCACGGCGAGGTGAGAGCATGGCGAGGTGAGCGCACGGCGAGGTGAGAGCACGGCGAGGTGAGAGCACGTCGAGGTGAGTGCATGTCGAGGCGTGCGCGCGTCGAGGTGCAAGAGCGTCGAGGCGTGCGCACATCGAAGTGAGGGCGCGTCGAGGTGAGAGCGTCGAGGCGAGAGCACATCGAGGTGAGGGCGCGTCGAGGTGAGAGCACGTCGAGGTGAGCGCGCGTCGAGGTGAGCGCGCGTCAAGGTGAGCGCGCGCGTCGAGGTGAGAGCGTCGAGGCGTGCGCACATCGAAGTGCGAGCGCGTCGAGGTGCGAGCGCGTTGAGGTGAGCGCGCGTCGAGGTGAGGGCGCGTCGAGGTGCGAGCGTCGAGGTGCGAGCGTCGAGGTGCGAGCGTCGAGGCGTGCGCGCGTCGAGGCAAGCGCGCGTCGAGGCGTGCGCGCGTCGAGGCAAGCGCGCGTCGAGGTGAGAGCGTCGAGGTGAGCGCACAGTGAGGTTGGCGAGGTGAGTGCAAGTTGTGAAAACCAAGATTTTACTCCAGGTTAGCGTCTGTGCTGTGTTAGCGTCTGTGCTGTGTTAGCGTCCGTGCTGCGTTAGCGTCCGTGCTGCGTTAGCGTCCGTGCTGCGTTAGCGTCTGTGCTGCGTTAGCGTCTGTGCTGTGTTAGCGTCTGTGCTGCGTTAGCGTCTGTGCTGCGTTAGAGGACAGAGACACCGACGCCAACCACACGGGAACATCCGAGTCATCTAACTTCTGCTCGTCGCTCCGTCCGGTTTTCCTCTCCGTCAGAGTTCAACTGGAGGTGAGGAAATAAAGGGTTAAAGTGCATTGGATCAAAGTGAGAGAATGCGACCAAGTGTGTGTGTGTTGGTCCTTGGTCACGTCTGTTCAGCACAAAACACTTTTAATTTCAAGTGCCAGGATGATGTCACCGGCCGGGAATACTGGGAATACTGGGAATATTCCACCGTCATCGTTTTTCTACGGAACGACAGAGCAACGTTGTGACGGGCGAAGTGGCCGACGTGGCCGTGGCGACGACGAGCAGCTCGGTGCAGCTGCAGCTCTGCTGTCGTTAGAGCTTCTTGTTCTCGTTCTCGTGCTCTGGTTTTATCTCTGGATCTAAAACGCTCTCACTTTCCTGTCAACGCCGGCTCAACGCCTCCATGAGCTCAGAGTCGTCGTGGTCGTCGTGGTGATCGTGGTCGTCGTGGTCGTCATGGTGATCGTGGTAAACGTAAAGAAACAAAGTGTTCTTGGTCTGAATCAAAGTTCTCGCGAGGGAAAACGAGCACAAAGGCAGTTTGTTGTTTTTGTTCCTTCACATCCTGTAAGGTGACGGTGATGATGAAGAGGAGGAGGAGGAAGAGGAGGAGGAAGAGGAGGAGAGGAGTAGAGGAGGAGGAGGAGTGGGAGGAGTAGAGGAGTAGGTGTGGAGGAGAGCAGCACCAGAGGAGGAGGCAGAGAGACAAACAGCAGTTTAGGTTCAGTTCAGGTCTCCTCGGTGCTGCTGGATCAGATCAGATCAGATCTAGGCGGTCTTCTCCTCGCTGCACGGCGGCCGCAGACCGGTCCGAGCCGGTCTGAGCCGGTCTAGGCGGCCCGCTCCTCGCTGCACGGCGGCCTCAGCCCGCGGTGGCACGGCGGCTTGGTCTTCTCCCACATGGCGATGGCGTTGGCGTAGCCGACGATCACCTTGTCCATCCAGGTGAGCGGCTGCGGGAAGAGAACGGCGCCCTCGAAGAAGCCCAGGTGACCGCCGTGCAGCGTGAGCGCGAAGACCACGTTCTGCTTCTTGGCTGCAGGGAGACACGACACACACACGGTGACCAAGGGAGACACGGTAACCAGGCAACACGCGGTAACCAAGGGAGACACGGTAACCAGGCAACTCACGGTAACCAGGCAACACTCATCACTATCTGAGCACCAACACATGTATGACTCTGACGGGCGATGAGAGCAGGACTCAGCCTCTACCTCAACCTCCAACTTCAGCCTCTATCTCAACTTCCAACTTCAGCCATTACCTCAACCTCCAACTTCAGCCTTTACCTCAACCTCCAACTTCAGCCTCTATCTCAACCTCCAACTTCAGCCTCTACCTCAACCTCCAACTTCAGCCTCTACCTCAACTTCCAACTTCAGCCATTACCTCAACCTCCAACTTCAGCCTCTACCTCAACCTCCAACTTCAGCCTCTACCTCAACCTCCAACTTCAGCCTCTACCTCAACTTCCAACTTCAGCCTTTACCTCAACTTCCAACTTCAGCCTTTACCTCAACTTCCAACTTCAGCCTTTACCTCAACCTCCAACTTCAGCCTTTACCTCAACCTCCAACTTCAGCCTTTACCTCAACCTCCAACTTCAGCCTCTACCTCAACCTCCAACTTCAGCCTTTACCTCAACCTCCAACTTCAGCCTTTACCTCAACCTCCAACTTCAGCCTTTACCTCAACCTCCAACTTCAGCCTCTACCTCAACCTCCAACTTCAGCCTTTACCTCAACTTCCAACTTCAGCCTCTACCTCAACCTCCAACTTCAGCCTCTATCTCAACTTCCAACTTCAGCCATTACCTCAACCTCCAACTTCAGCCTCTACCTCAACCTCCAACTTCAGCCTCTACCTCAACTTCCAACTTCAGCCTTTACCTCAACTTCCAACTTCAGCCTTTACCTCAACTTCCAACTTCAGCCTTTACCTCAACCTCCAACTTCAGCCTTTACCTCAACCTCCAACTTCAGCCTTTACCTCAACCTCCAACTTCAGCCTCTACCTCAACCTCCAACTTCAGCCTCTACCTCAACCTCCAACTTCAGCCTTTACCTCAACCTCCAACTTCAGCCTCTACCTCAACCTCCAACTTCAGCCTCTACCTCAACTTCCAACTTCAGCCTCTACCTCAACTTCCAACTTCAGCCTCTACCTCAACCTCCAACTTCAGCCTTTACCTCAACCTCCAACTTCAGCCTCTACCTCAACTTCAGCCTCTACCTCAACTTCCAACTTCAGCCTTTACCTCAACCTCCAACTTCAGCCTTTACCTTAACTTCCAACTTCAGCCTCTACCTCAACCTCAACCTCCAACTTCAGCCTCTACCTCAACCTCCAACTTCAGCCTCTACCTCAACTTCCAACTTCAGCCTCTACCTCAACCTCCAACTTCAGCCTCTACCTCAACCTCCAACTTCAGCCTCTACCTCTACCTCAACCTCCAACTACAGCCTCTACCTCAACCTCCAACTTCAGCCTCTACCTCAACCTCCAACTTCAGCCTCTACCTCAACCTCCAACTTCAGCCTCTACCTCTACCTCAACCTCCAACTTCAGCCTCTACCTCAACCTCCAACTTCAGCCTCTACCTCAACTTCAGCCTAGATACCTCAACCTCCAACTTCAGCCTCTACCTCAACTTCAGCCTCTACCTCAACCTTTACCTCAACCTCAGCCTCTACCTCAACTTCAGCCTCTACCTCAACCTTTACCTCAACCTCCAACTTCAGCCTCTACCTCAACCTCTACCTCAACTTCAGCCTCTACCTCAACCTCCAGCCTCTACCTCAACCTCCAACTTCAGCCTCTACCTCAACTTCCAACTTCAGCCTCTACCTCAACCTCCAACTTCAGCCTCTACCTCAACTTCCAACTTCAGCCTCTACCTCAACCTTTACCTCAACCTCCAACTTCAGCCTCTACCTCAACCTTTACCTCAACCTCTACCTCAACCTCCAACTTCAGCCTCTACCTCTACCTCAACCTCCAACTACAGCCTCTACCTCAACCTCCAACTTCAGCCTCTACCTCAACCTCCAACTTCAGCCTCTACCTCTACCTCAACCTCCAACTTCAGCCTCTACCTCAACCTCCAACTTCAGCCTCTACCTCAACCTCCAACTTCAGCCTCTACCTCAACTTCAGCCTTGATACCTCAACCTCCAACTTCAGCCTCTACCTCAACTTCAGCCTTGATACCTCAACCTCCAACTTCAGCCTCTACCTCAACTTCAGCCTCTACCTCAACCTTTACCTCAACCTCCAACTTCAGCCTCTACCTCAACCTCTACCTCAACTTCCGCCTCTACCTCAACCTCCAACTTCAGCCTCTACCTCAACTTCCAACTTCAGCCTCTACCTCAACCTTTACCTCAACCTCCAACTTCAGCCTCTACCTCAACCTCCAACTTCAGCCTTTACCTCAACCTCCAACTTCAGCCTCTACCTCAACCTCCAACTTCAGCCTCTACCTCAACTTCAGCCTCTACCTCAACTTCCAACTTCAGCCTCTACCTCAACCTCCAACTTCAGCCTCTACCTCAACCTCCAACTTCAGCCTCTACCTCAACCTTTACCTCAATCTCCAACTTCAGCCTCTACCTCAACCTCCAACTTCAGCCTCTACCTCAACCTTTACCTCAACCTCCAACTTCAGCCTCTACCTCAACCTCTACCTCAACTTCAGCCTCTACCTCAACTTCAGCCTCTACCTCAACCTCCAACTTCAGCCTCTACCTCAACCTCTACCTCAACTTCAGCCTCTACCTCAACCTCTACCTCAACTTCAGCCTCTACCTCAACTTCCAACTTCAGCCTCTACCTCAACCTCCAACTTCAGCCTCTA
Organism: Trachurus trachurus; assembly: GCF_905171665.1. Lineage (NCBI taxonomy): Eukaryota > Metazoa > Chordata > Actinopteri > Carangiformes > Carangidae > Trachurus > Trachurus trachurus. The sequence continues at coordinate 206,314 of NC_139893.1, forward strand.
CCTCAACTTCCAACTTCAGCCTCTACCTCAACCTCCAACTTCAGCCTCTACCTCAACCTCCAACTTCAGCCTCTACCTCAACTTCCAACTTCAGCCTCTACCTCAACTTCCAACTTCAGCCTCTACCTCAACTTCCAACTTCAGCCTCTACCTCAACCTCCAACTTCAGCCTCTACCTCAACTTCCAACTTCAGCCTCTACCTCAACCTCCAACTTCAGCCTCTACCTCAACCTCCAACTTCAGCCTCTACCTCAACTTCCAACTTCAGCCTCTACCTCAACTTCCAACTTCAGCCTCTACCTCAACTTCCAACTTCAGCCTCTACCTCAACCTCCAACTTCAGCCTCTACCTCAACTTCCAACTTCAGCCTCTACCTCAACCTCCAACTTCAGCCTCTACCTCAACCTCCAACTTCAGCCTCTACCTCAACCTTTACCTCAACCTCCAACTTCAGCCTCTACCTCAACTTCCAACTTCAGCCTCTACCTCAACCTTTACCTCAACCTCCAACTTCAGCCTCTACCTCAACCTCCAACTTCAGCCTCTACCTCAACCTCCAACTTCAGCCTCTACCTCAACTTCCAACTTCAGCCTCTACCTCAACCTCCAACTTCAGCCTTTACCTCAACCTCCAACTTCAGCCTCTACCTCAACCTTTACCTCAACCTCCAACTTCAGCCTCTACCTCAACTTCCAACTTCAGCCTCTACCTCAACCTTTACCTCAACCTCCAACTTCAGCCTCTACCTCAACTTCAGCCTCTACCTCAACCTCCAACTTCAGCCTTTACCTCAACCTCCAACTTCAGCCTCTACCTCAACTTCAGCCTCTACCTCAACTTCCAACTTCAGCCTCTACCTCAACCTTTACCTCAACCTCCAACTTCAGCCTCTACCTCAACTTCAGCCTCTACCTCAACCTTTACCTCAACCTCCAACTTCAGCCTTTACCTCAACCTCCAACTTCAGCCTCTACCTCAACTTCAGCCTCTACCTCAACCTCCAACTTCAGCCTCTACCTCAACTTCAGCCTCTACCTCAACCTTTACCTCAACCTCCAACTTCAGCCTCTACCTCAACCTCCAACTTCAGCCTCTACCTCAACTTCAGCCTCTACCTCAACCTCCAACTTCAGCCTCTACCTCAACCTCCAACTTCAGCCTTTACCTCAACCTCCAACTTCAGCCTCTACCTCAACCTCCAACTTCAGCCTTTACCTCAACCTCCAACTTCAGCCTTTACCTCAACCTCCAACTTCAGCCTCTACCTCAACCTCCAACTTCAGCCTCTACCTCAACCTCCAACTTCAGCCTCCAACTTCAGCCTCTACCTCAACCTCCACATTACCATTTACCTCCAACCTCAACCTCCAACTTCAGCCTCAACCTTTACCTCAACCTCCACCTTCAGCCTCAACCCCCAACCTCAGCCTCTACCTCAACCTCTACCTTCAGCCTCTACCTCAACCTTTACCTCAACCTTCAGCCTCAACCCCCAACTTCAGCCTCTACCTCAACCTTTACCTCAACCTCCAACTTCAGCCTCTACCTCAACCTTTACCTCAACCTCCAACTTCAGCCTCAACCTTTACCTCAACCTCCACCTTCAGCCTCAACCCCCAACCTCAGCCTCTACCTCAACCTTTACCTCAACCTCCACCAGTCTGTCCCGTGTTTGGGGACCAACACACGGTGACATCGTACTTATGACTGACGGATCGTTCTCTTTAGGCAGAACAGCTGTTAAACTCAATTTGGTTACAACCAACTCTCTAAACCTCAGAGAGGCTGTAAAGACCAGAGCTGGTAACAACAGCTGTGGCCTCTAACACGACGTCCAGAGAGACTTCACACTTGAACCTTCACCTAATGCTCAGCTGTGAACTCTTCTAATCAATCGTATCTGATCAGTAATCACAGTCCAACACGGTGAGTCTGTTCTCAGTCAGAGTCACTGAGACTCGTTTCACAGCGAAGCAGCAGCTGCTGTTTCCAGTCGGTGAGAGTTAATTCAGTTTAAACTGATAAAAACTTCACACGGTAGTTTCACTCAGACTTTACCTCTGTGCTGCACCCTGCAGACACATCACCATCATGATTAACAAGACGAGGCGTCAGCTGCAGCGTGCCTCACCCTCAACCTCACATTATACACTGGGAACATTATATTATTATATTTTATAAAACGTAAAGGTGAAATCCTGCGATCTGATTGGTTGTTAACCGTGGTATAATGAGCATATACCACGGCTACTATTCTAAAGCCTTATCACAGCGTAGGCTATCACTCCGCCTCAGGCACGTATGACTGGTGTGAATGGAAGTTGTTGTCATGTATCCATGACAACGGACTGTTGCAGTCCGTAGCAACAGACAGTTGGTGTTTTTACGATGTTAAAATGTAGTAAAGTAGTGTAACTGACATGTTGAAGGTGAACTTTGACCTCCAGAGGGTTAACAATGGTAGAGGGGACTGAGCAGTGACAGAGCTACTTGGAGCTAACGTCTGGACAGCTGGGAACAGCTTTTTATTCTGCTTGAAGAAAACTACATGTCCTCTTTCATATTGTTGTTATTGGTAACCGTTTTATAAAAGCTATATATGACTCCAGTCCGTGGTCTATGCTCATTTTATTATTATTTTTAATTATTATTATTGCTTAAAGGGACAACGAGGAGTTTCTATTCGGTTATAAAAAAGTCTCACGTTAATGTGGATGAATCTCCGCTACCCACACTTGTTAATGGTCCATTTTAGATAAATCTATGGTTTTGTCTCTATGGTTATTTTGTTATTATTAGTGGTGGTGGAAATGCTGGGCGAGCCGACCAGCGTTTCTTTACTTTCGGTTTCGTGGCGAGTCATGAGAATAACGCCGCTGAATCGCCGTTTATGGTGGGAACTACGACGGTATGTGATCGTCTTCCAACCTCTGACTTTAATTCTTGATGAATGAAAACATGAGTCTGTCTTGCGCCGGTCAAAAGAATTTTACGGTGTGCGCGGAGCAGAGGTTGCGCTAGACTTTTTCGTCGCCGGTCATTTTGACTGACGGGGTCATAAAAATTCCGTCATAATCTATTTTTACCGGTCACTTTAATTTTTCTAAAATGATAATAATGCCATATTCAATAGCATTCAATTTTAATTCATGTTTAATTCATATCAAGTCCAAACAAATTGAACAGAGAATGCTCCGGAGCAGAGTCAGCGTCAGAGCACATCTAACCGTGGGTCAGTCAGTGAATGCGGGGGTCACTTTCTGCCACTCAACATCTAAATACAACGTTAGATGACATCAGTTTTCTGTCAACAATCAACATGCTAACCCATGTGTTATACCAAAACATCCAAAGGAGCACGTTTTCACATAGGCACCGCATAGTGCACTGGCGTTAGCTCTCTCTCTCTCTCTCTCTCTCTCTCTCTCTCTCTCTCTCTCTCTCTCTCTCTCTCTCTCTCTCTCTCTCTCTCTCTCTCTCTCTCTCTCTCTCTCTCTCTCTCTCTCTCTCTCTCTCTCTCTCTCTCTCTCTCTCTCTCTCTCTCTCTCTCTCTCTCTCTCTCTGTGCCATCTCTCTTTACGCACGCACGCAGCCACTGCGCATCACTGAAACAACTGAAGCTATAGACCACAGCCAGATGCAGCACAAATTCAGACAGGACAAGACCCACTCAGCTTTAAGTGTTATAAACAATGCCACGGCGGGCAGAATACATTAAAAGAGGCTTAACGTTACCTTTAGAAGAGTTGTGCGCGGCGAGTGTGTGAAACGGTGATGTCCTACCCCCACCGCTCTACCTGTACCGAGACACACCGCTGTGTAGCTACAGCTACGTAACTTAACAGCTGACTACTGTCGGTCCCTCGGACACTGCAGCTGAATCTCGCCCGTTAAATCATTATCGACCGTCATATTTGCACTGACACGACTCCCAGTCAACATTTAATCCACTTGAAGGAGTTTGAATACTGCGGGGAAGCTTTCTGTCTTCTTCTCTGTTGTTAGTGTTTCTGTGTGGCAGCGCTACAGCGCCACAGCTCCACACAGGCCTGGAGGAGGTACTACAGCGTTTTCTACTGAGCACCAGCCAGCTGGGAGGTTGTTGTTGTTGTTTTTAATCTAATTCTCACCGTAGTGACTTTGTGACATTGTATATGTTTTATATCGTTATCCACCGCTCCATTTATTGATTATCCGCCGGCTTCATTGTAAACAAATGCACATGGCCAGACGGCCATGGCTGTGAATTGCAATCTGTCAAAATGACGGACGGCCTCAAAATCTTTCCGTCACCGTTTTAAAAAAACGGTCAATGACGGAAAATATCCGGTTAACGCGACCCCTGGCGCGGAGGCTCATAAATGCGCTTTTCCAAAACTCCTCGTTGTCCCTTTAAATAATATTATATTCAGTCAACACGGTCTAAACACACACCAGTCTACAGTTACAGCTTTAAACTAGAACACACATTTCACCCTTTGATCACTGTGAAACAAACTTCAGAGCTAATAATAAAGTTGTGTGTGTGAAATACCTGCTAGTGTGCGAGGGATGGTGAGCAGCGAGTCATGAACCAGAGGATCGTCTGCAGAGTTCACTAGCAGCAGTGGCACGTTCACCTGAACACAAGAAATCCATTAAAAATCCATAATTATCCACGCATCAAGACACAAACGGATCAAAGAGAAAGAGAATATGAGCTGAATCGTTTACAGAACCAGTTCTTACGTTGTGAATATAATGAACACAGCTCTCCTTCTCGTAGTACTCTTTCAGAGAGCTGTGGCCGTGGAATTTTCTGTTCAAAGACACAAAGAAAAAGAAAAATCCTTTGAAACATTTTCTTGAGATGAAGTTTCAGATTCTCCTCACTAACCATGTCTCCATCCACACGTTTTTATTCACATTAAGCAAAACCAAATTTAAAATGTCTTACGGAAACAGTCAAATTCAATTAAATGTCATGAATATCAATAAAAACTTAATACGGTCGATCTCATCTGATTTTATCTTGATCGATACAAAGTTAAGGCGAGAAACTCTGATGGAAACAGTTGTTTGGAGGATAAATGTGAGTTGTGATGGTGTTTTATGTTATTTCTGCTGCGTGTTCCAGCTGTTAGAGACACGGTGGAGTAAACACAGACAGATGCAGGTGAACAGGACAGACAGATTCATGTGGAGAGTCTCTGTCTGACAGAAACAGTCTGAAGAGCTGACAATCACAAACCACCAGGTGACATGTTCCTCCAGGAGTTAAAGGGATAGTATCATTTTTTTAAGAGATTTAAGAGATTCTTTGGGTCTGTTGTATGTTGTAAATCTCTGGGCAGGGCTATTATGGGCTGGCGTTGCTAACGGGAGGAGTGCAGAGAGTCTTCTACTGCAATTAAAGTACTTAGGGGCTATTTGGAGATCATACAACCCCACTTTAAAAAAATTATACTATCCCTTTAACAGTCGCTGCATCTGCATCATAACGCTGTTTAAACGCCACTGTCACCTGATGACAGACGTGTTGCAGTATAACCACCGGCCTGCAGCCCAGAACTGGTGCAACAGCCTGTTCGAACCCGGCCGGCGTACGTTTGGCTCAGCGGTTTCCAGGCATCGACCCCAGCAGCTCTGAGCCTGAGCTCAAACCCGACCTCGGACAGTCGGTTACAGAGGAAGGATGAACGTTCTTCTATTTAGCGATTCAGTACAAAAATGAATGGAAACACCTTAAACTGCAACATGATCACAAAACAGAACATGACGTCATGACGCACGACTTTTAATTCAGTTTAAAGCTCTGAGGTGGAACCGGCGTTACATTAATGTTTCTATCAATCTGCAGATACTTTGATCGACAAGTGGATGGAAACATGGAAACACGTTAGTGACACACAGATCAACTCGCTGCAGCTAACGAGTCAAACACAGATCACAGAACCAGTTGAGCTGCAGCTAACGAGTCAAACACAGATCACAGAACCAGTTGAGCTGCAGCTAACGAGTCAAACACAGATCATAGAACCAGTTGAGCTGCAGCTAACGAGTCAAACACAGATCACAGAACCAGTTGAGCTGCAGCTAACGAGTCAAACACAGATCACAGAACCAGTTGAGCTGCAGCTAACGAGTCAAACTAAACAGAACCAGTTGAGCTGCAGCTCTGAGCTCGGCGCCGAGCGGAGGAATCGTCTCGTACCTCATCACGTTGTCGTCGATCTGCATGAGGGAAGTGGCCGTGTACAACCGACTCAGATCTGTATCGATCATCTTCACTGAGCTTCCTCCAAACAGACTCTGCCTGCAAATAAAAAAGTAGCCATCATAGAACTTACCTCAGCAGACGCAAATGCATTGTTAAAGTGTGCATATGAATTAGTTAAGACACTTCGAGCCATTTGATAAGCCATTTTTGTAAAAGTAGAAAAACCAACCCTCAACAGGGGAGGAGGTCTGAGACACCACCTATCCCCAATTTACAATGCTGCCCTTTCATCCCTTCCCAGGAGACTCAACCATCTAGCCTCAAAGAACAACCACTGTTCACAAGTGGCAAGTGACTCCAACGACTGCCGTTAGAACACAATAGGGCACTAACGAAGTCGAAACCAACTTCCCACCAACGACTGTCACTCCAACGACTGTCGTTGGCACTTGGAGCACAAAAGGGAACCAGTGACATCATCACCCTTGTGAAACGCCCACACAAGAGGTTAAATAGTGAGTCTCCACAGCAGATAGTTGGACCAGTCCCAGCCTGGTCAGCTGCTACATGAACTGATGAAGCCTCTTGGATGAGAGGTGAAACGTCTTCTAGACAAACAACTAAGTCCAGTTGCTTTCCATTTAACCTCCTTTGAAATACTATGACCTGGACAAATGAGAATATGCACCGGCTTAAGACACTTCGTTATCTTTTACTGCAAGCAGGGTCAAGAAACTCCCATAATAATCAATCAAGCAAGAACACATTTAAGCTTCTGCCTCCCTGTGCAGCCTGGAAATAATCTGAACTGTTCTATGAAAGGAGCTGTTGTTTCCCTCAACATGGTTTACACACACACACACACACACACACACACACACACACACACACACACACACACACACACACACACACACACACACACACACACACACAGCTGAAGTCAGTAGTGTAAAGCCCCCCCGAGTCGGTCCGTCTCCACGGTTACGGGACGAACCTGTGTGAGAGGATGATCTTCTTCATGTTGTCGGCCATGAGGAAGTTGTAGAAGCGTCTGAACTGATCCCACTGGAGGAACGTTTCCTGAGCCCTGAGGGAAACACACACACACACACACACACACACACACAGGAAGTCAACACACGGTTCAGTTGAGGACAAAGAAGCAGAAGTCGACGCTCTGAGGGTTTTACAACCTGTCGGTCTCGTTGCTTCTGTTTGACCAGACTTCTTTAAAATGTGAACAATTATCACATTTAAATAGGGCTGCACCGAATGGCATTTTTTGGCCGAAGCCGAATACCGAATAAAATCAAAACGCTTGGCCGAATAACCGAATAATACCGAATACTGAAAGTGGTTATAAAGTTTTTAAATAAAATATTTTTTTTAACTTAATTTTCAAAGAAAGTAAATGTTTATTGACTATTCTGACAGTTTTTGAATATTCCAGTTGCCGTTGCTCATCAAAAAAACCCAAGTGTCTTTTCAAACAGTGGTTCCTAACCTTTCTTGGTCAGATTTTTTTTAATTCATCAATTAGGCTGCTAGACATTTCAGGCGACCTCATTTTAATTTCAGGCGACCCCACGTGGGGTCCCGACCCCAAGGTTGGGAAACTCTGTTTTAAAAGCTGTCGGCCACGGACGGAGTGGGCGACATGCTGGGACGAGGAGCTTTAGTTTTAACTGCTGCAGCATCTCTCCCTCTCGTAGCCTACTCAGCATGTTGTTGTTGGTTTGCGTTCCTACAGGAACGGTCCCGTCACTCAGTCCTCTCAGTGGCCGTGTCTCCGCTGCAGACAGGACGCACCCGCACCGGGCTCTTGGAGCGACGTGCAACGGTGCGCGGTCGCTGTGCAGCTTCCCCCCACTGCTCTGGCTGCTGTTGTTTTTCCAGCAGTACGAGTCACCTACTAATAAAGCTCCATGGGGTTTAAGCTGCCGTTTCCATCGTCGCGCGATCGTGTATTTATCAGACTTTTTTTTTTTTTTTTTTCAATATTCGGCCTTGCTTTGCGCTCATTCCACCGAAGGCCGAATGTTGCTTTTTTTGCATTATTCGGCCGAATATATTCGGTTACCGAATAATCGGTGCACCCCTACATTTAAATAAGAGCAGTGAAACAGCTGAAGGACTCAACGACCTCAGGAGGAAAACACCCTGATGCTCTGCTCTGCTTGCTTTGTCTTTATGACCGACTTTATCTTCCACAACATTCACCACGCTATGAGATAATAACACAACGTTACCACACAGAGTTGTTGTAGAGGGAAATACAGAGACTGTTGATGAAAAACTGTCCCTGAAGGCAACGTGCATCAGTGGTTTTACATGAATTTCCCTCTAAAACAACTCTGTGTGGTAACGTTGTGTTATTATCTCATAGTGTGGTGAATGTGCAGCTCACAACTTGTCCACCAGAGCGTTGTGGAGTTGTTGGATTGTGTATTTGATGATTTTGATGAGGGAAACCAAGAAATCCCATAATGAGCCTCCGTAGCGTAGCTCTGAGCAGCTCACGGCTCTGCTCCGCCGTTCTAAAAACAGCTTGCACCGACAATTAAAGGTAACGAACCTACTGCTATGACTATAGGGATTAGGGCAATGGGCCAGTTTGACTAAATGTTGAACTATGCCTTTAAAGCAATACTTACCGATCTGGCATTTCACTCAGCACAGCACAAACATTTGAAAATCAACAGCTCCACCTCCCTCACAAGTCCCACCCACCTCTCCCTCCTGCCGCATCTCCACGAGCCCCCTCCCTCCCTGCTGCATGCGTTGGCATGGCAACGGTAAACAGAACAGGAACGCGAGTGAAACGGGAACAACACAAACAAACACAACACCGGAGTTTTAAACCATATAAACGGACTCAGTGATGATGACTGATGAGTTTTATAATAAACTGTTGTTAGCCTACTGCTACTGGAGACGCAGGGGAAGTGATTGTTACAGATTACAGTTCTCAACGAGCCGGGCTGGCGGCCGGACCAGCGCCACCTGATGCGCTGGTTCAGGGCCAAAATAAATCCAGACCGAGCCGAGTCGAGCCGCGCCGGTCCGGACTTCAACCGGGTCCGGACCGCTGAGAACTCCCAGAGCTAACAGTAGCCTAGCCGTTAGCACTGGATGCTTTATAGACACATGTGACTTCCTGTGTTTACGTATCACTCGGGGCTGATCACTATCAACGTTACAACATGAAACTCCACGACCAGCTGCGGCTGCAGTTATTGGTCTTTTAAAAAACTATTTATTTCCAAAAACCTTCTTTCTAGTGTGTGTTGTGACTCTAGTCTCCTCTGCTCTCTGTGTCCTGCTACTGCTCTGTCAATAAGCGTTCTTCCTGGTCGGGAGGGGGGAGAGGAGGAGAGGGGTGCACAAAGTGATTACATATTAAGTAGGTTCGGTCGCTCTTCAAATCTTATTAATCGGACCGAATAATATTATTGGTCAGACTTTTCTCAGAATTATATGAGAATGAAAAAATGATGAGTTTTTAACCCTGTTGGGTTTCTCTTACATTTTAATGTATCATCAGATTATTAATAGCATTTTAACTTAGACAAAGAAATGTGCAAAAGTTCCAGAAAGGTAAGTATTGCTTTAATATTGTTGATTTTTTTTAATGTCTTACGTGTTTATTGTGTGGGTGTGAGGAGAAAACAGCATTTTGTTTCCCCTCATGTTTTGCACATCCTGTGGTAAAGACAATAAAGCCTCTTTGAATCTGTATACTGTGTATCTCCGAGCTCTTACCACTATGTGACCTAATGTTGAGTTTAATTAGTTAATAACTCTGTGTTGATCGAGCAGCAGAATGATACCGTGTCTTTAAAGCTGTAAGTCTTAAGTTTAACGAGGCTTTAGGAACGGACCTGAGGGCGCTGTAGCCCTGACACACGCTGACGCAGCACAGCACGCGCTCCTGGTTGGTTCTGTTCTCGCCCAGGAACTTGCAGACGATGTTTCCTCCCAGACTGAAGCCGACGGCGATCAGCTGCGTCTGAGGATACGTCCGCTTGATGTAGCCCACCATGGCCGCAAACTCCCACGTGCAGCCTGAGGGAGAGAAAGAGCAGAGTTACACATCGATACATGATGAGTTAAACTAGAAACTCCCACGTGCAGCCTGAGGGAGAGACAGAGCAGAGTTACACATCGATACATGATGAGTTAAACCACAAACTCCCACGTGCAGCCTGAGGGAGAGACAGAGCAGAGTTACACATCGATACATGATGAGTTAAACTAGAAACTCCCACGTGCAGCCTGAGGGAGAGACAGAGCAGAGTTACCCATCGATACATGATGAGTTAAACCACAAACTCCCACGTGCAGCCTGAGGGAGAGACAGAGCAGAGTTACACATCGATGCCGGGGGGTTGGGGTAAAACCTGCCACACACATAAAGATAATCGGGCTGATTTTGCCCCGATTTTCCCCCTTCCGACCAAAGACAGACATCGCCCGATTATCTCAACCTCTTCTCTTGTAGTGTGTGGTGTGTTAAGAATCAAAATTCTCCCGACAATCGGCTCGGAAAACGTTCGGCGCCGATAATCGTAATATTAAACATGTTCAATATTTACGATTGACCTAGCCCCGACAACCGTGGCCGTTTCAATCAAAAGGCATCTTGTGTGTGGAAAGCCGGTGTTGTGCGGAGAAGCGCCTGCTTGTCGAGCTCTGCATGCTGCTCGTGTGTGCTGTGTTTGGAATATCGCAGCACACCACACACAATACGATCAGAACTGTTCAATCAAAGATTTTTTTATCTTCATGTGTGGGGTCTCACACAGATAAAAAATCGGTTAAAGATGTAGAAAATCTTTATGTGTGTACCCCCCTTTAGGAACGTGTTCAATTCTAAATTCTAAAACCTCCAACTCTGGAAGCTTCTGGGTCATTCCCAAACTCACCAGGAAATAAAGCTGTACTGCTAATTACGTTATTAACCAGATGTTTTCTAAATGAACTTCAGGCGCTACCAGAGAACTAAAGGATTTCTAGAGCCTGAAACCAACGGGATGAGTGGACGTGAGCCTGAAACCAACTGGATGAGTGGACGTGAGCCTGAAACCAACTGGACGTGAGCCTGAAACCAACTGGACGAGTGGACGTGAGCCTGAAACCAACTGGATGAGTGGACGTGAGCCTGAAACCAACTGGATGAGTGGACGGAGCCTGAAACCAACTGGATGAGTGGACGTGAGCCTGAAACCAACTGGATGAGTGGACAGAGCCTGAAACCAACTGGATGAGTGGACGTGAGCCTGAAACCAACTGGATGAGTGGACGTGAGCCTGAAACCAACTGGATGAGTGGACAGAGCCTGAAACCAACTGGACGAGTGGACGTGAGCCTGAAACCAACTGGATGAGTGGACGTGAGCCTGAAACCAACTGGATGAGTGGACAGAGCCTGAAACCAACTGGATGAGTGGACGTGAGCCTGAAACCAACTGGACGAGTGGACAGAGCCTGAAACCAACTGGATGAGTGGACAGAGCCTGAAACCAACTGGACGAGTGGACGTGAGCCTGAAACCAACTGGATGAGTGGACGTGAGCCTGAAACCAACTGGATGAGTGGACAGAGCCTGAAACCAACTGGATGAGTGGACAGAGCCTGAAACCAACTGGATGAGTGGACAGAGCCTGAAACCAACTGGATGAGTGGACGTGAGCCTGAAACCAACTGGATGAGTGGACGGAGCCTGAAACCAACTGGATGAGTGGACGTGAGCCTGAAACCAACTGGATGAGTGGACAGAGCCTGAAACCAATTGGACGAGTGGACGTGAGCCTGAAACCAACTGGACGAGTGGACGTGAGCCTGAAACCAACTGGATGAGTGGACGTGGGCCTGAAACCAACTGGATGAGTGGACGTGAGCCTGAAACCAACTGGATGAGTGGACAGAGCCTGAAACCAACTGGATGAGTGGACGTGGGCCTGAAACCAACTGGATGAGTGGACGTGAGCCTGAAACCAACTGGATGAGTGGACGTGAGCCTGAAACCAACTGGACGAGTGGACAGAGCCTGAAACCAACTGGACGAGTGGACGTGAGCCTGAAACCAACTGGATGAGTGGACGTGAGCCTGAAACCAACTGGATGAGTGGACGTGAGCCTGAAACCAACTGGACGAGTGGACAGAGCCTGAAACCAACTGGATGAGTGGACAGAGCCTGAAACCAACTGGACGAGTGGACGTGAGCCTGAAACCAACTGGACGAGTGGACAGAGCCTGAAACCAACTGGATGAGTGGACAGAGCCTGAAACCAACTGGATGAGTGGACAGAGCCTGAAACCAACTGGACGAGTGGACAGAGCCTGAAACCAACTGGATGAGTGGACGTGAGCCTGAAACCAACTGGATGAGTGGACAGAGCCTGAAACCAACTGGATGAGTGGACAGAGCCTGAAACCAACTGGATGAGTGGACAGAGCCTGAAACCAACTGGATGAGTGGACAGAGCCTGAAACCAACTGGACGAGTGGACGTGGGCCTGAAACCAACTGGATGAGTGGACAGAGCCTGAAACCAACTGGATGAGTGGACAGAGCCTGAAACCAACTGGATGAGTGGACAGAGCCTGAAACCAACTGGATGAGTGGACAGAGCCTGAAACCAACTGGATGAGTGGACAGAGCCTGAAACCAACTGGACGAGTGGACAGAGCCTGAAACCAACTGGACGAGTGGACAGAGCCTGAAACCAACTGGATGAGTGGACGTGAGCCTGAAACCAACTGGATGAGTGGACAGAGCCTGAAACCAACTGGATGAGTGGACAGAGCCTGAAACCAACTGGATGAGTGGACAGAGCCTGAAACCAACTGGATGAGTGGACAGAGCCTGAAACCAACTGGACGAGTGGACGTGGGCCTGAAACCAACTGGATGAGTGGACAGAGCCTGAAACCAACTGGATGAGTGGACAGAGCCTGAAACCAACTGGATGAGTGGACAGAGCCTGAAACCAACTGGATGAGTGGACAGAGCCTGAAACCAACTGGATGAGTGGACAGAGCCTGAAACCAACTGGACGAGTGGACAGAGCCTGAAACCAACTGGATGAGTGGACAGAGCCTGAAACCAACTGGACGAGTGGACAGAGCCTGAAACCAACTGGATGAGTGGACAGAGCCTGAAACCAACTGGATGAGTGGACAGAGCCTGAAACCAACTGGATGAGTGGACAGAGCCTGAAACCAACTGGATGAGTGGACAGAGCCTGAAACCAACTGGATGAGTGGACAGAGTCTGAAACCAACTGGATGAGTGGACAGAGCCTGAAACCAACTGGATGAGTGGACAGAGCCTGAAACCAACTGGATGAGTGGACAGAGCCTGAAACCAACTGGACGAGTGGACAGAGCCTGAAACCAACTGGATGAGTGGACAGAGCCTGAAACCAACTGGACGAGTGGACAGAGCCTGAAACCAACTGGATGAGTGGACAGAGCCTGAAACCAACTGGATGAGTGGACAGAGCCTGAAACCAACTGGATGAGTGGACAGAGCCTGAAACCAACTGGATGAGTGGACAGAGCCTGAAACCAACTGGATGAGTGGACAGAGTCTGAAACCAACTGGATGAGTGGACAGAGCCTGAAACCAACTGGATGAGTGGACAGAGCCTGAAACCAACTGGATGAGTGGACAGAGCCTGAAACCAACTGGATGAGTGGACAGAGCCTGAAACCAACTGGATGAGTGGACAGAGCCTGAAACCAACTGGACGAGTGGACAGAGCCTGAAACCAACTGGATGAGTGGACAGAGCCTGAAACCAACTGGACGAGTGGACAGAGCCTGAAACCAACTGGATGAGTGGACAGAGCCTGAAACCAACTGGATGAGTGGACAGAGCCTGAAACCAACTGGATGAGTGGACGTGGGCCTGAAACCAACTGGACGAGTGGACAGAGCCTGAAACCAACTGGATGAGTGGACAGAGCCTGAAACCAACTGGATGAGTGGACAGAGTCTGAAACCAACTGGATGAGTGGACAGAGCCTGAAACCAACTGGATGAGTGGACAGAGCCTGAAACCAACTGGATGAGTGGACAGAGCCTGAAACCAACTGGACGAGTGGACAGAGCCTGAAACCAACTGGATGAGTGGACAGAGCCTGAAACCAACTGGACGAGTGGACAGAGCCTGAAACCAACTGGATGAGTGGACAGAGCCTGAAACCAACTGGATGAGTGGACAGAGCCTGAAACCAACTGGATGAGTGGACAGAGCCTGAAACCAACTGGATGAGTGGACAGAGCCTGAAACCAACTGGATGAGTGGACAGAGTCTGAAACCAACTGGATGAGTGGACAGAGCCTGAAACCAACTGGATGAGTGGACAGAGCCTGAAACCAACTGGATGAGTGGACAGAGCCTGAAACCAACTGGACGAGTGGACGTGAGCCTGAAACCAACTGGATGAGTGGACAGAGCCTGAAACCAACTGGACGAGTGGACAGAGCCTGAAACCAACTGGACGAGTGGACAGAGCCTGAAACCAACTGGATGAGTGGACAGAGCCTGAAACCAACTGGATGAGTGGACGAGTTGCCGTGGCGACGTCTCACCGTAAGTGAACATCCTTGGCGACGTGAGCTCGATGTTGGGAAGCGCTCCCAGGTGGTTCAGCACGGCGCAGCGGTACCCGTCCTTCTGCGCGTAATCCACGAAGGTTCGGATGTAATGCTTCTCGCTATGGTTACCGATGCCGGGGCATATCACCATGGTGATGTCGCCTAGGGAAACGGGCAGAGAGGTGAGTCAGCACAGTGTTTATACAGTCCCGTTGTTAGATAAGAGACAAACAGACAAACTCTACTTTAGGGAACCAGGGAGTCACAAACATCTTCTTCAGGACAGACGGACACACAACACATCATTCATTGATAAACTCGTTTCTAAACTGAAACTGAAATTAGGTTTCTTTTTTTAGGAATAAATCATGTTTTTCATTGCAAGTCAGAAAACCCTTGATCACCACAACTTTTTTACCCTTGTTGGACGACGGAGACCTGCTCTTTATGAACACTGGTCAGTTTTTATAGAAACTGTATCACTGTGCTTTGAGTTTTATTACTGGTTGCAGCTATCGTGTACATCACTGTTCCTTATATGTCGTTGCACATTGTCCATCTTCGAATGTCCGTAGACTCTCTCATTGGCTGACTTTTATTTATAAATCTATTCTTGGACTTTTGCCCACATATTTGTGTGCCCACATGTGTAGAAACCTCAGCAGATATGGCCTCAGCCGATCTCAGGACGTTATACAGATGCAGGTTCTGAGAGTGAGAACTGAACGGGGCAAAAAGGCTTTTAAATGTTTTAACCCCGTCGACCTGGAACGATGTGCAGAAGGACTTGAAACTGACTCATCTTGTAACTCTGGGTGAATTCAGGTCAGTTATAAAAGACAGAGAATTGAGCTCAATCGGACTGTGTGATTGCGTTGTTTAATCATGTTTTCCTGAAATGTGTGATTGTATTTTATTTGAGTCTTGTGTGATGTGCAACTGAGCTGTTTGTGTGCTGCCGTCTTGGCCAGGTCACTCTTGGAAAAGAGGTTTTAAATCTCAATGAGTTAAAGGATATTGATTGATTGATTCACTAACACACTATAGACACAACTACACACAACTACAACTACGATGTAAAGAAACAGATGTACAGTAGGACTGCAAGATATTGGAAAAAACTAACATTGCAACATTTTTTTTCTGCAATATATATTGCAATATTAAACAATACAGTGTTTCCCCTTAAAGAATCCATTATTTGGCCTGATGAACATTGTAATGAAAGGACCTATAACGTCTAATACAGACGGTCGACCAAACAGTGCTGCTCTCTCTCCCTCGCCATCTTCAGTCAGCTGATTCTTAAAACACCAGCGTTCACCACCACGGATCAATGACTGATCACATGAAGGCGGATGTCTTTCAGAATAAAATCCATCCATCCATCCATTATATACGTTATATACGTTTATAGAAGTTCTAATCTAAAGGTCTAAAGGTCTAAACATCTAAAGGTCTAAATGTCTAAAGGTCAGATGAGTGATGATCACCTCCTGTCCGGTGGTCGCCAAGCGGCTCGAAGAGGTCAAAGGTCGCCGTGGCGCCGTCCTGCATGGGTAAATACTTTCTGATCCCGTTGGGGTGAGGCGAACTCACGCGACCCAGTTTACCGTACAGCGCCGTCTGGAGGTGGCCGCTCTTCCCCCACAGTAGGGGAGGGATGTACCTGCAACACACAGCCACACTTATTACATATTTATAAAACGGAGAGGTGAAATCCTGCGATCTGATTGGTTGTTAACCGTGGTATAATGAGCAGTTACCACGGCTACTATTCTAAAGCCTTATCACAGCGTAGCTATCACTCCGCCTCAGGCACGTATGACTGGTATGAATGGAAGTTGTTGTCATGTATCCATGACAACGGACTGTTGCAGTCCGTAGCAACAGACAGTTGATGTTTTTAGGATGTTAAAAATGTAGTAAAGTAGTGTAATTGACATGTTGAAGGTGAACTTTGACCTCCAGAGGGTTAACAATGGTAGAGGGGACTGAGCAGTGACAGAGCTACTTGGAGCTAACGTCTGGACAGCTGGGAACAGCTTTTTATTCTGCTGGAAGAAAACTACATGTCCTCTTTCATATTGTCATTGTTGGTAACCGGTTTATAAAAGCAATTAGTGTTGGCCGATTTTGACATTCTCAGATCGTCCCAATCGCCCTCCCAGGAGATCGCCGATAGACCTATCTATCGCCGGGGGGGGGGGGGGTCGTTCCACGTGTTCGTTCGACTGAGGGGGGGGGGGGGGGGGGGGGGGGGGCGGCGGCGTATGAGTTTCGCTTTTACCGTGCCCTGCTGTCATGCTGTCATGCATGTGCGCTTCTCTCTCTCTCTGTGTGTGTGTGAGGGCTAATAACGGAGAAAGAGCGCTATGATCAATGAACGGAACGCTGTTGCGTTGCCGAAAGCCGAAAAATCTATTCGTGGCGGACGTAATTTATTTGTGGCATATCAGTGAACACCTCGTCGGGCTGTAACATACAGTAACAGGGCTGGCATCAGCAGCCCTGTGATGTCACAGCCACAACACCAGCTAAACGTGTTTCCTCTGATGTGAGGCGGAGTGGCCACCCTGTTCACCACAGAGAGTTTGTGTGCGGTCATATGACTACCTGGCTCCGTCTGATTGGACGTCGCCAGTGGCTGCATTTGATTGGTGAAACACTGTCATTTGACAGAGTATCTGTTGGAAGCAGCCAGAGAAGCGGCTTCATTAAAACAAAACAAACAGATCGCGCATTGGATCAATTAAAAAAAGTAGCGAGTATGTGTGTGTGTAAAATCGGCAAGAAAACAAAACATCGCCGATCGTCCTTCCAATCGCCGATAGACGGTTGAATCGCCAATCGGCACAACCCTAAAAGCAATATATCACTCCAGTCCGTGGTCTATGCTCATTATACCACTCTAAGGGGGGACAACTCCCCTTAGAGTGGTATAATGAGCATATAACACAGCCTGTCGTGATATATTGCTTAAATATAACATAACATAACATAAACATGCAGAGCGCAGGCTGCTCCGGGCTCTGAACAGACATCAGTGTTGCTCCTCTTGCTGTGTTTGACTGGTTTTTCTGTGCATGAAGTCCAGTGTTGGATTACGTAATAGCCCTTTAGGTAACGTGCTTTATGTTGAGCATTATCCTGACTCACCATCTTAGTTTTTACACCAAGGCCGAAGCCTGCGAATGATCTGACTCTGTCTCTACAGCTGCCCATCCCATCATATGTCATGTCAGTGCAATAATAGACTCATGGCTAATGTTAGGAGCTGTAGGGACATAAAGGACATTCTTTCAGCTCCAGGCTCAGTTAAACACAAACCAGACTCTCCACAAACACAAGCTCCTACAGCAGTTCTCAAATGTTTTTACATCAAGGACCCTAAAATGACACAAATTAGAGCACGGACCCCCCATGCACAACATTTTAAAGCAAACACCAGAAACACACAAATATTTGTCCCGAGACTGAAGTACGTTATTTTTTTAGTCAATGTATGTTCAAATAAGGGCCAGTGGGGTGAATTTTTGGAAATATTGTAGAGAAATTTCTAGGGGGAAAAAAAAGGTACAATTTCTCCATTAACATTACATAAAAATTCTCAAAAAAGTAAAAAAAAAAAAATTCTAGGAGGAAGTGGTAAAAGCCCCCCCCCCCCCCCCCCCCAAAAAAAAGGATTCTAGAAAAAGTGGTTAAATTAAAGGAAAAAACTTTTTTTTCCTTTTTTTAATTCTGGAAAAAGTGGTAAAACTTCAAGAAAAAGTAAAAGGAACACCTTGAACGATACCAAGGACCCTGGAACCATCGTCCTACAGAACGAACATAATTTGTTAAAGGATTTCTTGAAGAAAGGGGCAGATGATATAAGTTTGCTTCTTTCTGCCTTCTTTCATTCAGGAGCTGCATTATTGTTTAGTTTTTTTAGTTGTTTTATTTTCTTTTTTCAATGAACTACACTAAACTAAACCTTGACCCATCTGTTAGGAAACACACTCATCAGCAAACACCAGACTGTCACTGTCTCAGTTATTAAAACAGTAAAACAGTAGGCTGTATCTTGATGTGGATACACAAGACGAGCAGCGCCACTGTAGACTAACACAAAACACTAGTAGAGTATAGGACGAATCGCCTTGTTGTTTACAACTACTTCCTGGTAGAAAACCAGCATTCGAACAATAGTGACCGACGAGAGTTTCGCTATATATATCTACTTTTTCATGTCACTATATCACCGTTTAGACTAATCTGATGTTTGTAAAGTTTATAAAACCAATGATTAGACAAACATTACTATTTACGTGTGCACATTTTTGTAATTAGTCATGGTTATCATAGATTAGCCGGGCTAACGGTTAGGCTACCTGATTAACTTAACTTTAATAACTCAGTGACTCAATAAACGCTCCATGAAAAAATATTTTCACCAGCGGATATCTGAGTTCCAACATGACTGAGCTAACTGGAGTAGTTTCATGTCGTGTCCGACAACGGGAGGGTTTTAACAGCTGACGTCCTGCTGTTAGCTTAGCTGCTGCTGTTAGCTTAGCTACCGTTAGCTGTCCCTGTCAGCTGAGCCACTGATGCTTTCTACACACCGTGATTCCCCCCAACTGAATAAATACAACACATAGCAACACAAAACACACACAGAGAAGTAGTAATGTTTCTTCCATCATTTCAGATTTGTCTAAACAGTGATACGGCGTGAAAAATATGATATATAGCTAAACTCTCGTTCGTTACTATTGATCTCATTCAAATTACGTGCTGGTTTTCTACCCGGAAGTAGAATGTAAACAACAAGGCGATTCGGTCTATACAGTACAATGTACACAAAACACTAGTAGAGTACAT
The DNA here is from genome assembly GCF_905171665.1 of Trachurus trachurus. Taxonomy (NCBI): domain Eukaryota; kingdom Metazoa; phylum Chordata; class Actinopteri; order Carangiformes; family Carangidae; genus Trachurus; species Trachurus trachurus. The sequence continues at coordinate 225,990 of NC_139893.1, forward strand.
ATATTACACAATGTACACAACAGAGAGCAGAGGGTTCAGTTACAGCAACAGTTACACAACCTTGTGTTTCTGTCGTCCCAACAATTACTGCACCAGAACAACAGGCTGTTACATCACAGAGCTGTCGATCACAGACCGTCTAGTGATGATGTAATCACCTCCACCACAAGATTTGCTTATAGTTTGGTCACATTTCTGTTTAATATTTATCATGTGGGAAAACCTAATAATTTGGTGTTGCAGCTACAAACTACCAACGAAAGGCACGGCTATGCAACAAGGCATGCATTGAGTGCTCATTTCACCCTGCCTCTACCAAGAACTGAGGCATTTAGGAGAACTGTCATGTACAGAGCAGTGACATATTGGAATAGGCTCCCACCATATATGACCAACATTGAAAATAAATGGAGATTCAAAAAGAAAAGAAAATACCGTAGATGACCAAATAATAGCCCGCGTGCAAATACGCGCCTGTGCTCTAACAGCCGCCGGGGTCATAATAAACGCCAGTTCAATTAAACGGCTGGGCGATTAAGTGTTTACCATAGCCTTGCACAGAAAACAAAAGTTTTTTTTAACAGCGCTTCACCGGCTCTCACCTCTGTCAGTCAGTCAGCCCCTCCTCTCGCTCTCTCTCTCTCTCTCGCATGCAGGCGCACACACAGACACACAAACACAGGCGCGCTAGACTGAGGGATATAGATAAATGCGCTAATGTACAGTGTTGAAATGACCGCGATCGACCCCCCTTCCGTTAACGTTCATAACACTGCTCTGACCAGCTCCCTGTGTCGCGGTTACACAGACAAACTGTCTTTTTATTTATTGTCTGATGTCAATAAAGATGCGTCGGGGGAAAAGTAGTTTTGTTCCAGTGGTGCTATGGTGACCTCCTTGTTCTTTGCATGATGGTCTGGTGCTGCTCATTGCAAAAATAAATTGTAGCCTGTTGCAAATACGCGCCTGGTTCTTATAAACGCCCGGGGTCCAAGTCGATTTAGCATATTAAACGCCCGGGCTAATAAATGGTCATCTACGGTAGGCCATTATTAGTAAAGAACTTACATTTTTTTAAGGTTTTGAAAAGTCAAAGTTGGTTTGTATTTGTAAAATATTTTTTATTCTTATTATTTTGTTTTATTTTGTTGTTTTGTCATTTATCTAATTCTGTAAGTTATTGTATTATGTTTTGATTGTCACATATGAGTGTCTGGACCCCAGGAAGAACCAAGGTGAGGACTAATGGGGATCCATAATAAAACTAAACTAAAACCTCCGGCTGCAGATTAACCACTCGTTTCTAGAAGCTGCAGATTAACCACTCGTTTCTAGAAACTGCTCTTCACCTCCATCTGCAGATTAACCACTCGTTTCTAGAAGCTGCTCTCCAGGTTTACGACCTGATGACTAAGAGGAGGATGACCTCATTGTTGTAACGTGGACAGGAGATAAGCACGTGGCCATGAGGTAACACTTGTAAACACACCTTGTCTCTGTTCCCCACCTCAGATGTTGTAACTGAGGGCGTTGACTGGTGATAGCTGAACACACCGGGTCTCCTTCACAGCCGATATTGATGGAAACATTCCTTTTTACATTCCTTTACAGCCAAAGAATAGGTTCTCATCTCTCTTGGAATTTGGGCGATTTTTTGGGAGTAAACCCTTGTGACCTTCTCATGCTTCACAGCTATTAAACCCAAGACAGGAAACAGAAACCATGTTTCCATCCACTTTGTCGATCGAATTATCTCAAGAAAGATCGATAAAAATATGAATGGGAATAATGCCGGTTCAAGTGCGTTTCCATCAAAGACCTTGGGACTTGGGAACACGTAGAGGAATCAACATAAAACACGATCGCAACTCGCATTTATCCTCCAAAGAACTGTTTCCATCGGCATTTGTCCCCTAAACTTTGTACCGATCAAGATTAAATCTGATTAATCGACCGTATTGACTTCTTATCGATATTCATGACAGTACTGTTTCCATTAGGCATTTTTAATTTGACATTGCTTAATGTGAATAAGAACATGTGGATGTAAACATGGTCAGAGACACTGGTTTACTGTGATGCAGCTCAGATCAAAGTCCAGAGAAAGATAATATTACACTGGCTAACAGTAAATACAGACTACATGGTTTCTGCTGAAACCTTCAGTGATTAAATAGAGAAATCAATACACGTCTATCTTGACTCTATTTAACTGTGTTGGCTGCTGCTGCAAAATAAAAACTGTTGAGTCTTGTCTGATGCATTTGTGTTGAACTTTCCTTTGTCAACAGGCCGCAGCACGCGAGCAGCGACCAGTGGTTTGCATCAGTTTAGACCGAATATTCAAATCTTAGCAGACACAGTCGTCCTCGAGGGAGAAGCAACATCATGATGCAAATCTGAGTTTATATTGGAAGTGTGACGATCCCAGTCTATCTGTGGGATCACCCCCAATTAGCCATGTCACAATTACTTGTTAATTACGGTATTAAAACGCCCCCAATTAATTAATCGTCAATTACTCTTTAGCTGAGGACTAGAGGAACTTACTCTTTAGCTGAGGACTAGAGGAACTTAGGGTGAATTCCGATTCTCCCCTTAGCCCTAGCCCTTGGCCCTAACCCTTCGTTTTGTGCGTTCACGTGAAGTGGTAGGGGTGTCCCAATTCTGGTTCAGACGAGGGTTAGGGGGAACGGAGATTTTTCAGGGGCACACTACGGACCGAGGGCTATGGCAAGTTTCCCAGAATGCATCTTGCGGCAACCGGCAGCTGATTTATTTCTCACTGTAGCGCTGTTATTACGTCATTTTGTTAAGTTTTAATATTTTTTCATGCGAGAAAGTAGCTGTTTAGATCCCCAATGTGCGGTCGGTTTATCCACATGAGGCTGTCCGATGTTTTTGGGAGAAGTGAAGCTCCACGGTGGAGCCTCCACCTGTGGAGCAGATCAACGGCTCGTCACGGAGACACCACCCGTCCAGAGAGCTGGTCAGCCGGCCAACCTCCGTCGTCATCCCGGGGGAGAAAACCATCGCTATTAACTTACCCGCAGGTTTTTAAAGGTTTACCGCCGCATAGTTACATTCCTTTTAGGAGATGAATGCTGGTCTCATTGATGAAATGTAACAATTGTCGCATTAATTAGTTTGAATTAAAAGTGAAGCTTCATGTGTTTTGGACACAGAAGCAGCTGCCTGGGGGCTCTGTAGCCTACATACAGAAATCACCACATTTACATCAATAAATAAATGTTTTACAATTAACCGATCAGTCTTCATTACATTTTATTTTATTTTATTAAGTTAACGTGGTTTTCAATAGCGGATTTGGATTGGAATTGGGCATTACTCTCTGGTGAGCTGAGGACTAGAGGAACTTACTTTCTGGTGAGCTGAGGACTAGAGGAACTTACTCTTTGGTGAGCTGAGGACTAGAGGAACTTACTCTTTAGCTGAGGACTAGAGGAACTTACTCTCTGGTGAGCTGAGGACTAGAGGAACTTACTCTTTAGCTGAGGACTAGAGGAACTTACTCTTTAGCTGAGGACTAGAGGAACTTACTCTCTGGTGAGCTGAGGACTAGAGGAACTTACTCTTTGGTGAGCTGAGGACTAGAGGAACTTACTCTTTGGTGAGCTGAGGACTAGAGGAACTTACTCTTTAGCTGAGGACTAGAGGAACTTACTCTTTGGTGAGCTGAGGACTAGAGGAACTTACTCTCTGGTGAGCTGAGGACTAGAGGAACTTACTCTTTGGTGAGCTGAGGACTAGAGGAACTTACTCTCTGGTGAGCTGAGGACTAGAGGAACTTACTCTTTGGTGAGCTGAGGACTAGAGGAACTTACTCTCTGGTGAGCTGAGGACTAGAGGAACTTACTCTCTGGTGAGCTGAGGACTAGAGGAACTTACTCTCTGGTGAGCTGAGGACTAGAGGAACTTACTCTTTAGCTGAGGACTAGAGGAACTTACTCTCTGGTGAGCTGAGGACTAGAGGAACTTACTCTTTGGTGAGCTGAGGACTAGAGGAACTAACTCTTTAGCTGAGGACTAGAGGAACTTACTCTCTGGTGAGCTGAGGACTAGAGGAACTTACTCTTTAGCTGAGGACTAGAGGAACTTACTCTCTGGTGAGCTGAGGACTAGAGGAACTAACTCTCTGGTGAGCTGAGGACTAGAGGAACTAACTCTTTAGCTGAGGACTAGAGGAACTTACTCTCTGGTGAGCTGAGGACTAGAGGAACTTACTCTCTGGTGAGCTGAGGACTAGAGGAACTTACTCTTTGGTGAGCTGAGGACTAGAGGAACTTACTCTTTAGCTGAGGACTAGAGGAACTTACTCTCTGGTGAGCTGAGGACTAGAGGAACTTACTCTTTAGCTGAGGACTAGAGGAACTTACTCTCTGGTGAGCTGAGGACTAGAGGAACTTACTCTCTGGTGAGCTGAGGACTAGAGGAACTTACTCTCTGGTGAGCTGAGGACTAGAGGAACTTACTCTCTGGTGAGCTGAGGACTAGAGGAACTTACTCTCTGGTGAGCTGAGGACTAGAGGAACTTACTCTTTAGCTGAGGACTAGAGGAACTTACTCTTTAGCTGAGGACTATAGGAACTTACTCTTTAGCTGAGGACTAGAGGAACTTACTCTTTAGCTGAGGACTAGAGGAACTTACTCTTTAGCTGAGGACTAGAGGAACTTACTCTTTGGTGAGCTGAGGACTAGAGGAACTTACTCTCTGGTGAGCTGAGGACTAGAGGAACTTACTCTCTGGTGAGCTGAGGACTAGAGGAACTTACTCTTTAGCTGAGGACTATAGGAACTTACTCTTTAGCTGAGGACTAGAGGAACTTACTCTTTAGCTGAGGACTAGAGGAACTTACTCTCTGGTGAGCTGAGGACTAGAGGAACTTACTCTTTGGTGAGCTGAGGACTAGAGGAACTTACTCTTTAACTGAGGACTAGAGGAACTTACTCTTTGGTGAGCTGAGGACTAGAGGAACTTACTCTCTGGTGAGCTGAGGACTAGAGGAACTTACTCTTTGGTGAGCTGAGGACTAGAGGAACTTACTCTTTAACTGAGGACTAGAGGAACTTACTCTCTGGTGAGCTGAGGACTAGAGGAACTTACTCTTTGGTGAGCTGAGGACTAGAGGAACTAACTCTTTAACTGAGGACTAGAGGAACTTACTCTCTGGTGAGCTGAGGACTAGAGGAACTAACTCTTTAACTGAGGACTAGAGGAACTTACTCTTTAACTGAGGACTAGAGGAACTAGCTGAGGACTAGAGGAACTTACTCTTTGGTGAGCTGAGGACTAGAGGAACTTACTCTCTGGTGAGCTGAGGACTAGAGGAACTTACTCTTTAGCTGAGGACTAGAGGAACTTACTCTCTGGTGAGCTGAGGACTAGAGGAACTTACTCTTTGGTGAGCTGAGGACTAGAGGAACTTACTCTCTGGTGAGCTGAGGACTAGAGGAACTTACTCTTTAGCTGAGGACTAGAGGAACTTACTCTCTGGTGAGCTGAGGACTAGAGGAACTTACTCTCTGGTGAGCTGAGGACTAGAGGAACTTACTCTTTGGTGAGCTGAGGACTAGAGGAACTTACTCTCTGGTGAGCTGAGGACTAGAGGAACTTACTCTCTGGTGAGCTGAGGACTAGAGGAACTTACTCTCTGGTGAGCTGAGGACTAGAGGAACTTACTCTCTGGTGAGCTGAGGACTAGAGGAACTTACTCTTTGGTGAGCTGAGGACTAGAGGAACTTACTCTTTAACTGAGGACTAGAGGAACTTACTCTTTGGTGAGCTGAGGACTAGAGGAACTTACTCTCTGGTGAGCTGAGGACTAGAGGAACTTACTCTTTGGTGAGCTGAGGACTAGAGGAACTAACTCTTTAACTGAGGACTAGAGGAACTTACTCTCTGGTGAGCTGAGGACTAGAGGAACTAACTCTTTAACTGAGGACTAGAGGAACTTACTCTTTAACTGAGGACTAGAGGAACTAGCTGAGGACTAGAGGAACTTACTCTTTGGTGAGCTGAGGACTAGAGGAACTTACTCTTTGGTGAGCTGAGGACTAGAGGAACTAACTCTTTAACTGAGGACTAGAGGAACTTACTCTTTGGTGAGCTGAGGACTAGAGGAACTTACTCTCTGGTGAGCTGAGGACTAGAGGAACTTACTCTTTGGTGAGCTGAGGACTAGAGGAACTAGCTGAGGACTAGAGGAACTTACTCTCTGGTGAGCTGAGGACTAGAGGAACTAACTCTTTAACTGAGGACTAGAGGAACTTACTCTTTAACTGAGGACTAGAGGAACTAGCTGAGGACTAGAGGAACTTACTCTTTGGTGAGCTGAGGACTAGAGGAACTTACTCTCTGGTGAGCTGAGGACTAGAGGAACTTACTCTTTAGCTGAGGACTAGAGGAACTTACTCTCTGGTGAGCTGAGGACTAGAGGAACTTACTCTCTGGTGAGCTGAGGACTAGAGGAACTTACTCTTTGGTGAGCTGAGGACTAGAGGAACTTACTCTCTGGTGAGCTGAGGACTAGAGGAACTTACTCTCTGGTGAGCTGAGGACTAGAGGAACTTACTCTCTGGTGAGCTGAGGACTAGAGGAACTAGCTGAGGACTAGAGGAACTTACTCTTTGGTGAGCTGAGGACTAGAGGAACTAACTCTTTAACTGAGGACTAGAGGAACTTACTCTCTGGTGAGCTGAGGACTAGAGGAACTAACTCTTTAACTGAGGACTAGAGGAACTTACTCTTTAACTGAGGACTAGAGGAACTAGCTGAGGACTAGAGGAACTTACTCTCTGGTGAGCTGAGGACTAGAGGAACTTACTCTTTGGTGAGCTGAGGACTAGAGGAACTTACTCTCTGGTGAGCTGAGGACTAGAGGAACTTACTCTTTAGCTGAGGACTAGAGGAACTTACTCTCTGGTGAGCTGAGGACTAGAGGAACTTACTCTCTGGTGAGCTGAGGACTAGAGGAACTTACTCTCTGGTGAGCTGAGGACTAGAGGAACTAGCTGAGGACTAGAGGAACTTACTCTCTGGTGAGCTGAGGACTAGAGGAACTAGCTGAGGACTAGAGGAACTTACTCTTTGGTGAGCTGAGGACTAGAGGAACTTACTCTCTGGTGAGCTGAGGACTAGAGGAACTAGCTGAGGACTAGAGGAACTTACTCTCTGGTGAGCTGAGGACTAGAGGAACTAGCTGAGGACTAGAGGAACTTACTCTTTGGTGAGCTGAGGACTAGAGGAACTAACTCTTTAACTGAGGACTAGAGGAACTTACTCTCTGGTGAGCTGAGGACTAGAGGAACTAACTCTTTAACTGAGGACTAGAGGAACTTACTCTTTAACTGAGGACTAGAGGAACTAGCTGAGGACTAGAGGAACTTACTCTTTGGTGAGCTGAGGACTAGAGGAACTTACTCTCTGGTGAGCTGAGGACTAGAGGAACGTACTCTTTAGCTGAGGACTAGAGGAACTTACTCTCTGGTGAGCTGAGGACTAGAGGAACTTACTCTCTGGTGAGCTGAGGACTAGAGGAACTTACTCTCTGGTGAGCTGAGGACTAGAGGAACTAGCTGAGGACTAGAGGAACTTACTCTCTGGTGAGCTGAGGACTAGAGGAACTAGCTGAGGACTAGAGGAACTTACTCTTTGGTGAGCTGAGGACTAGAGGAACTAACTCTTTAACTGAGGACTAGAGGAACTTACTCTCTGGTGAGCTGAGGACTAGAGGAACTAACTCTTTAACTGAGGACTAGAGGAACTTACTCTTTAACTGAGGACTAGAGGAACTAGCTGAGGACTAGAGGAACTTACTCTTTGGTGAGCTGAGGACTAGAGGAACTTACTCTCTGGTGAGCTGAGGACTAGAGGAACTTACTCTTTAGCTGAGGACTAGAGGAACTTACTCTCTGGTGAGCTGAGGACTAGAGGAACTTACTCTCTGGTGAGCTGAGGACTAGAGGAACTTACTCTCTGGTGAGCTGAGGACTAGAGGAACTAGCTGAGGACTAGAGGAACTTACTCTCTGGTGAGCTGAGGACTAGAGGAACTAGCTGAGGACTAGAGGAACTTACTCTTTGGTGAGCTGAGGACAGGACTTGAGCAGGAAGCGGTTGAGCGCCGTGTCTTGGTAGGTGAGGTCGGGGGCGGCCGTGGGGCTCTTGAGGTTCAGGCAGCGGACGATGACGTAGAGCACCGTCGCCACGGCAGCCAGCTTCATGCCGTCAAACATGGCCGGCAGCTCGGGAGAGAGCGTGTTCACGTCGGCCTCGTGGCTGTTCATGGTTACTCTGAGGAGGAAAAACAAAGGGAGTGCACTTCATTCAGACACATGCATTTCAGAAACACGTTTACACGAATTCGGCGAGTGATTTGTGTACGCCGCCATCTTGCAGCGGCGCCATCGCTGCGGTGACATGTGTCAGTCATAGTAACCTGATTCTCTATAGTTGGGTTTCCATCCAAGTCGTATCGAATTTAAAAGCGGATTTTGTGAAAATGCGCAAAAAGCAAAGCGAATTTATGACCGTTTCCATTCATTAGTGTTTTGCGATTAGGAGGAGTGGTGCGCCGTGAGATTACGTCATAAGAGAGCGTGAATGTATCCATGACAACAGTTGACACTCAGCTGACACTCAACATCATGGACAATTTACTTACTTTCCGGACTATAGACTCACCTGTATAAGCTGCACCAGCTAAATTTTAAAAGAAAATACTGTATATTATATAGGCCGCACTAGAAGACGCAGGTTTTCATGTTGTAACATGAGATATTTACACAGAAAGACAGTAGGAACTGTGACAGTCCGCTCGCTTTTCCGCTGTTTTGGTGACGCTCCTCTCCTCCATGTGCATCTGTTTACATACGAAGCCGGTGAAACATCAATAAGTTACATAACGATGTTACGGCGTGTGAACAAAAGATTACGGGTTACGGAGCGTTTGTGTTGCGGTGCAGAGAGGAGAGCTGGGACACCGGGGCGTCGCTGGGTGAAGTCCAGCAGCTTCACCCACAAACTCTGCCTCAATTCACATCATCTGTTTCCATCACAAAAACTCGCATTTCCTTTAATCGATACGCTGACAAATCCATTTTTCGAATTTCTGGCGTTTCCATTCAAGTATTTATTCGCAATTTTTGAAAATGCGAATAAAAAAAGGTGGATGGAAACGCAACTTATGACAGCATCATAAATAGGCTGCATTTGTGATGTTTAGTGCCCCCCAGTAACTGATTAAGGTATCTTACATGAATACCGATATTAATTTAGGAACTAATAATTTGTTTGAGCGATTAGCAGGAAGGATTAGAGTAACAGAGAGATAAGAGACTGTATCATAAACAATAACATACCGGTACGTTATGCGTGCTGACGATAGCAAGCCAGCAGCGATATTTTATCATGTGGACAGGCTACATGAATAAAAACAACAACTTGTGCTTTGTTTTAGATATTCAAGAACATTTTATTGATCAGTTGAACTGCCTCAGATGATCAGAAAAAACGTCAATTACAGGTCTCTGATTGATGGTCAAAATGACCTGAGCTCCGGATGGGTCGGACATATTTTACACCGGCTTTTAGACGACCATGATCACATCATGTTGAAGGGATCAGTGAGACATTCACAGACCGTCCACTTTTACCACGATGTGAAGGTAACGGTGAGAAGGGAGAGTAGCCAGGTTGTACAGGTCAGCTGTGACTAGTGTTGCACCGATACCGATACTAGTATCGGTAGGGGGCCCGACACGGCACTAAAATGCTGGCATCGGTATCGGCGAGTACTAACAAATGACGCACCGATGCCATTTACTGATAACTAATATGAACGCTGCGCCTTGTGTCTTCTCTCGCCCGACACTCACTGCTGTGTGATCACATGTGTTCAGTGCATGCCAAGCCAAGTAAGGATGTAAACAATTAAATTAATTGCAGTTAATCCTTTTCTATGAGTTTTTTGTGAAATGTAAACAAGCAAAGCAACATAAAGTAGCGGGATCTCTATTTAAATGTGTGCGCACCGCACTGAGCAGCGCACTGAGCACACAAGGGAGAGAGGAGGTGAAAAGAGACAACAACACTGTTACCTGCTGTATACTGGCCTCAGGCTGTACCATCTCTAAAACACAGAGACCAGTGTGTAACGAGTCAAAAAGCCGCCGACACTGAGCTGCCGTATACGGGAGGATACTGTAAACCGACGCGGATCTGGTGTGTTTATCAAAGCTTGGTCCGTGCTGAGACACCGGGTCGATTTGAGCTGCGTTTAGGCTGCATTAAAACTCCTCAGGCAGCTCAGTGTCGGCGGCTTTGTGTGTGGTATCGGTATCGGCAGATACTGCACAGCCGGGTATCGGAATCGGTATCGTATCGGGGGCCAAAAAATGGAATCGGTGCAACACTAGCTGTGACTGCGTCGCTGGCGGCTGCAGCTGCTGCTGCTGCTGCTGATGACACGCTGTACGTAACGTTACGGTCTAAACACGGACACTCCTCCTGAAGTAAGGGGCTGTGTTTTGCTGATATTAGAGCAGTCGAGGACGGCACGTGTCCTCCCAGCCTTCCTAGACATATTTACAGAAGAGAAAAGGTCCACTTCTTGGCGCTTGCATTCAAATGCTTCGCGCACAGAACCCATCGCTGCCTGACTGGGAGCTGTCACCACAGTAATGGCGGCTGCTCCACTAACGGTTATTTCGCCGAATTTGTGTATATTTAGGAGTATTTACATGCCAGTGAAATAATTAACACAATTCTAGTCCTGAGTTCTTGGTTAAATGTGATTAAGTGAACTATCCAGTGAAGTAGTGAAGACTGACCTAAATCTTCTTCTCCGTGCCAGAGGCTTCCAGGAACAGATCTGGGAGGAGAGAAGGTGGGAACAATGTCCGGTTTATTTAACACACTTATCTTTATCACATTACATCTTACATGGGCCTATGAGAGGCCTCGCTACGGTTATCTGATTATTTCAATAGGTCGTTACACTCAGCAGAGCCGCTGTGGTTCAACAGTCTGTGACATGGACGCACAAGTCACAGATACAGAGATACAGCTACATCAAAACATCCAGTGAAACGTTGACCAAGTTTCTAACATGAAACATCTAAAAGTACCGAATAAAAAAGAGGAAGAACAGAAAGTCCAGAGTGTCTGCTGCTGATACAAAACAGGATGTTGTGTTAACGAGACAACAGACAATAGACAGTGTTTTGCAATGATAAACCAGGTTAACCCTAAAAGAGCCTTTACTTACGTGGTCTGTACGAGTCTGTTTCAGAAGTCTGACAGCGAGTCACAGTGAAGCGGTCGAACCTGAACAGCAGAACATCAAACACACAAACATCCAGTGACTCTTACTGACAGAAGAAATGTGTAAAAGTGTGAAAGCCTCGGACCACATCACATCATCAGACTCCTTTACTCAGCTTTTACTTTCTTTATCCATCAAACTGCTGAATAATCTGATTTCTCACATCTCGGTTTGGTCTCAACACTGATGTTCAGAAAAGCAGGAAACCTGCAGCTACACACCTATACCGGCTACACTTTACACTAAATATCTATATCTGACTGTATCTGACTACACACTACATCTACGCTATTTATCTATATATCTGACGTTATCTGACTGTATGTGAGTGTATCTGCAGAGCTCAGTCCAGGTGAACAAGTGTTTGTGTCACTTCACTACTAAACGATGCTAAAAGAGCTTTAATGAGCTTTTCCTACTTGTTTGTCACAAATATTAGACACAAACTGTTCTCTGGTCAGTTACTGAGAGGAGAGGAACAGGCTTCACACACATTTACATAAAAACTGACACTATCGTTAAAACCCCCAGTATGTAACTTATTTGGCTTTTTATTATCAAAAATCAAATATGTGACCGTAGGTAACCACGGAAACGGCCTGTTAAAACTGTCACCACTGTGTAGTGTGAGGAAGGACGGAGGCACCGATGTTGCATTCAGGTGCAGTCAGGCAGACGGCCGTCGGCAAACCAACCGGATGTCGTTTTACTAAAACAATACCACATCACCATGACAACATGTTGTCAGACCACTTGTTTACATAGACGCTTGTTTATCCTGTTACATGCAGCGTCTGTTGTCTGTCTGACGTCTGCCCCATTTCACCCGAATGCAACATCAAGAATAGCCTACGTTCAGATATGCAACCGCACCGCTAGATGGGGGGGATTCCTACGTACTATACCTTTAAAAACATTAAATTAGAATGTGTTTTTATATATTTTCTGCTCCTTTAACGACTGAATGAACTGTCCAGCTGTTAATGTTAACACTAACACTAACAACACTATTATTAATGCTAAGGCTAACACTATTAACAGTATCATTAACATTAACACTGAAACTATCAACACTAACATTAATGCTAACGCTAACACTATTATTAACACCATCATTAACATTAACACTAACACTACATAAAGACTAACATTAACAGTGACAGTAACATTCACATTAACACTGACACTACTAAGTTACACTAACAGTAAACTCCAACACCAACACCAACATTAGCATTAGCATTAGCGCTAACTGGCCTGTAGCGACTGTTTCCTGTTGAACTGCAGGTTTTCTACTGTTTATCCTGAGACACAGAAGATGTAACGGTCCGTTTTGATCCGTTACTGACCGATGTAACGAGGCTGCATCAGTATACAGTTAGCTACTGTAACTTATGGGCAGCAGCAGCATCGCAGCTGTTAGCTAGTTAACACAACAGTAACTCACCTCAGCTGGGAGACTTAAACACAAACAGCTCGCTGCTGCTCCACACGACGTGTTAACGTTACATCCGTGACATGTCATCGGTTTGCTGCTCGTTTATGTAGCTGTTGTCCTCCGGTCCAGAGCCCAGTTAGCTCCTGTTAGCTCCAGTTAGCTCCTAACGTTATATATCTATGCTCTTAGCTCCTCTCGTAGCTTCAGTTAACTCCAGTTATCTTCAGTCAGCTCCAGTTAGCTCCTCTCTTGGCTTCAGTTAGCTCCTCTTAGCTCCTCTCGTAGCTTAAGTTAGCTTCAGTTAGCTCCTCTTAGCTCCTCTTGTAGCTCCAGTTAGCTCCGCACCCCACGACTTCACTTCCTACCAGAGCGCAGTATTTACATACCGGCCTTTCCATTGGTCCAACCGCCGATGACGCAACATTCCATTGCTACACGTCACTCACTTTCTACGCCCCTAAAGCTCTGGTGGCCTCGAGACTGTAAAAGAGAGTAAGGACAGCATCGGTCCAATGGCAGCGCCTCCTGGTGGAGGAATAAAGAACTGACATCTCTGCATTGTTGGTGAATGAGCAAGTGTGGTGTTTTCAATAATTTAAGGACATTTATAGACGTTAATAGCATCATTGAGGATCTTTTACAGATAAACTTTAACACATAGGCGAGTAAAAGAAACAAAACAGTTGTCTACAGTAATGTTTCAATCTACATTTTGTAATAAACTAATTCTAATCTGATATGACCAAGACTTTTAAAAACAAAAACACGGCCGTTTTCATCAATTTACCAGCAAGTGGGCAACACACATACATTGGAGTGAATGGGTTTTGGGAGTGAATGGGTTTTCTGGTCCGTTTGTTTTATTATAATGAAAAGACATGAAAAGTATTTATATCTATAATCACAATAAATTGTATTTTGTGTCATTATTACTGAGTGTTATTAGTGCAGTTACAGTCTAACGTCCAGCTGAGGGCCACAAAGTCTAAACTCTCTGTGTTACCACTTTAACTACTGAACAAACTCAATATACATTTAAAATTAAAATAGACATTTTGGGGTCAGAAAGAAGCTTTTTATTGTGTTTTTGTCCATTAAAGGTCTAAAGGTTTTTCATATAATCACAGTAAAACTTCTCTACAGTGTAATCATCTGATTGACCATATGATATATGGTCATATATTAATATTATTATTATTATATTATTATTATTATTATTATTATTATTGTTATTATTAGCTATATGTAGCAGAGGAAGTGTGTGTGTGTGTGTGTGTGTGTGTGTGTGTGTGTGTGTGTGTGTGTGTGTGTGTGTGTGTGTGTGTGTGTGTGTTTCCCACAGAGATTAAATCACAGCAGCAGATTAACGACTTTAATCAAACTTCACATATTTGTCAGATTATCACTGAGGTGTAAAACCGATGAATGTTTCTCTCTGTCGACACCGAGGTCGAATGACTGAGACAGAACCAGAGAGAAGTGGTTTAAAACATTCAAATTATTAAATTATTAACTTTGTTTTGTCTGATCGATCTAATTCACTTTGAGATTTTTACTGCTGATTGATTAATAACTCCAGATACACTACAGTAATCTATTACTTTACCAATAATCCAGCTCTACAGTACAGTAATCTATTACTTTACCAATAATCCAGCTCTACACCACAGTAATCTATTACTTTACCAATAATCCAGCTCTACACTACAGTAATCTATTACTTTACCAATAATCCAGCTCTACAGTACAGTAATCTATTACTTTACCAATAATCCAGCTCTACACTACAGTAATCTATTACTTTACCAATAATCCAGCTCTACAGTAGCAGTTGGTTTCTGCTCATCAATATCCAATTCTATATTAGATTCAGTGTGAACATTTAATGAATGAATGAATGAATGAACGAATGAATGAATGAACGAATGAATGAATGAACGAACGAATGAATGAACGATTGAACGAATGAACAAATGAATGAATGAACGAATGAATGAATGAATGAACGATTGAATGAATGAATGAATTAATGAATGAATGAATGAATGAATGAATTAATTAATGAATGAATGATTGAATGATTGAATGATTGAATGAATGAACGAACGAATAAATGAATGAATGAATGAATAAATGAATGAATGAATGAATAAATGAATGAATGAATGAATGAACAATTGAATGAATGAATTAATGAATAAATGAATGAATGAATAGGATCGCAATAGGATCGATCAGACTCAGAGCCAATAGGATCGATCAGATCACTCAGAGCCAATAGGATTGATCAGATGACTCAGAGCCAATAGGATCGCAGTAAACTTCTGTCTGGTTGTTGTTGTTGTTGTTGTTGTTTAGATGTTTGCAGTGGAAAGTGTTCTTCAATGAGGTTAACCCTAAATACAGAACTGTAGGAAACTTTAAATATAGAAAGAAAGACAGAAAGAAATAGAAAATAGTGGAACTGATCTATTGGTTAATAAACTGTGACGTTTCTCTTGTAGGTGGACTAGCCCCGCCCCTCGGCTGACGTCACTAATCCAGCCCTCATCCCGGAGAGAAGCCGAGGAGCCGAGAGGAGCCGAGAGGAGCTGAGAGGTCTCAGGTTTCCCACGGCACTTGAACGCAGCGTCGCTCCGAGCAAACAAACAAACCAACAACAAAGCGACAAACCAACAAACAAACCAACAGAGAGAAAAAGTGACAAAGTGTCAAACTGAGGCGACAACAGAGCAGAAGAAACGAACAGACACCTGAACAAGATGAGGCTCAGCGGAGGGTTAATGAGCTGGTTTCTAACACCGAGGAGTCTGATGCTGCTGCTGCTGCTGGTTGTAGGGCGGTGTTCAGTCACAGGTCAGTTCACAGCTTTAAATCAGCTTTACATCATCTTTACATCATGTTTAAATGATGTATATAGCCTAGTATAGGTTATATGTGATGAGTTGAGTAGTTTCTACCACCGTGGAGGTTAGTAAACTGCTGCTGCTGCTGGTGGAGCGGTGTTCAGTCAGAGCTCAGCTGGTTTTAATCCGCACAGACACAAGTTACTGTTAGTGTTGGTTAGTATATTAGTTAGTTAATATTAGTTAATGTTAATGTTAGTTAATATTAGTTAATGTTAATGTTAGTTAATGTTAGTTAATGTGAGGACTCTGCTGCTGGTTCTGGTGGAGCCGTGTTGAGTCAGAGCTCAGATGGTTTAATCCGCATCACGGAGCTCAGACACCGCGATGACCAGGCTCAGAGACACAAGTTAGAAATACTGTTAGTGTTGGTTCATGTTAGTTAATATTAGTTAATATTAATGTTAGGACTCTGCTGCTGGTGGAGCCGTGTTGAGTCAGAGCTGAGCTGGTTTAATCCGCAATGACGAGGCTCAGAGATAGCCTACAAGTTAGACTACTGTTAGTGTTGGTTAATGTTAGTTAATGTTGTGTTATTAGGCTAAATGTTGAGAGTTAGGCTACTGTTAGTTAATGTTAATAAGTGTTATTAGGCTGTTAGAATAACTGTTAGTCCGCACAATGACAAGGCTCAGAGTTACAAGTTAGTGTTAGTGTTGGTTAATGTTAATGTTATTAGGGTTACTTACTGTATTAGACTGTATTACTAGGCTACCTATGCTAAATGTTAGTGTTAGTGTTGGTTAATGTTGTGTTATTATTAGGGTTACTTAGCCTACTGTATTAGACTGTATTACTAGGCTACCTATGCTAAATGTTAGAGTTAGAAGTTAGTGTTAGTTAGAGTCTATGTTAGTAAGGGTTAAATTCAGAGTTACTGTTAGTTAGAGTTGGGTTGTGTTACTGTGTCTGTGTGAGTCTGTTGATGCCTCTGTGTGTGTGTGTGTGTGTGTGTGTGTGTGTGTGTGTGTGTGTGTGTGTGTGTGTGTGTGTGTGTGTGTGTGTGTGTGTGTGTGTGTGTGTGTGTGTGTGTGTGTGTGTGTGTGTGTGTAGTCAGATGGATGGTCGTCCTGCTGCTAAAGGTCTAGTCTGCTTCAATCCTCCTGAGCTTCATCTGGATCAGTTCTACTGTTTCTATCACTTCATCACTTCATCACTTCATCACTTCATCAGTTCTACTGTTTCTATCACTTCATCACTTCATCACTTCATCAGTTCTACTGTTTCTATCACTTCATCACTTCATCACTTCATCAGTTCTACTGTTTCTATCACTTCATCACTTCATCAGTTCATCAGTTCTACTGTTTCTATCACTTCATCAGTTCATCAGTTCTACTGTTTCTACTGTTTCTCTCGTTTCTCTTCCATCTTGTTCTAGTTGAACTCAGAGTTCTACAGAGGTTGAAGTTGTAACTGTTGTTGTCACCTCCAGGTTAGAAACTGTTGTGTTGAGGACATGGAGACGTTCAGCAGAGACTCGGTTTAAACTGTCCTGTCAGGTTGTGTTGTTGTTGTTGTTGACGACACCTTTGTGATGCTGTGCAGATGGAGAAGACAACGACACCATGTGTGTTGTCGTGTGTAGCCGCGGTGCAGCAGCTGCAGTCAGAGTCAGTCTGTCACCATGTGGCCATGATGTTGATGTTGAAGTTGATGTTGATGTTGATGTTTGTGTGTTAATGATGTGTGTGTGTGGTGGTTTCATGTGTGTGGTGTGACCTGAGTCATGTTGTGTAACGGCTCAGACTAATCCTGCAGCTCCTAATCCTGCACATAGACGTCCTGCCGTCAGCCGTCACCATGGATACGGGACTTTGTTTACACCTGACACCATGTCAACGACCGTCACCATGGATACGGGAGTTTGTTTACACCTGACACCAACAAATGGTTTTTTTAATTCTCTTTTTTTTTTAAGTATATTTTTTGTCTTTTCATGCCTCTATCAGATCACATTAAGTAGCCACCGGTGTAACGTTAGGCTCCGTGTGGCGGCACCGTTAGCCACCGTGTGGCGGCACCGTTAGCCACCGTGTGGCGGCTCCGTGTGGTGGCTCCGTGTGGCGGCTCCGGACTAAACCTGATGTTTGTTAAGTCTAGAAAACTAATTACTGAACAAACATTACTATTTCTGTGTGCAGGTGTTTGTAACTAGTCATGGTTATCGTAGTTGTTAGCTTAGCTGCTGCTGACAGCTAACAGCAGCAGCTAAGCTAACAGCAGTAGCTAAGCTAACAGCAGCAGCTAAGCTAACAGCAGCAGCAGCTAAGCTAACAGCAGTAGCTAAGCTAACAGCAGTAGCTAAGCTAACAGCAGCAGCTAAGCTAACAGCAGCAGCTAAGCTAACAGCAGCAGCAGCTAAGCTAACAGCAGCAGCTAAGCTAACAGCAGTAGCTAAGCTAACAGCAGCAGCTAAGCTAACAGCGGTAGCTAAGCTAACAGCGGTAGCTAAGCTAACAGCAGCAGCTAAGCTAACAGCGATAGCTAAGCTAACAGCAGCAGCTAAGCTAACAGCGGTAGCTAAGCTAACAGCAGCAGCTAAGCTAACAGCAGCTAAGCTAACAGCAGCAGCTAAGCTAACAGCGGTAGCTAAGCTAACAGCAGCAGCTAAGCTAACAGCAGCAGCTAAGCTAACGGCGGTAGCTAAGCTAACAGCAGCAGCTAAGCTAACAGCAGTAGCTAAGCTAACAGCAGGACGTCAGCTGTTAAAACCCTCCCGTTGTGGGACACGACATGAAACTACTCCAGTTAGCTCAGTCATGTTGGAACTCAGATATCCACTGGGCCGTTTATTGAGTTATTGTTTATTGACACTGCTAACGGCTAACAGCTAACGGTTAGCCCAGCTAACGTTAATCTAAAATGTATAGGGTTATGGAGTTGTCATGGCGACACCCAGCATCGTTGTCCGGAAAGTGGTGGATTCATGTTCCTCTGTGTATTTTACATCTATAACAACGGTTGGTTTGAAGTTCTGTTCATGTGTAGAGACTGAAGCACATTGAGGGAAAACCTCGCTGCAGAACTGGTCCCAGTCTCCAGGATTAAACCTCCAGATGTTCCACATCCTCCAGATCCCAGATCAGTTTCACAGTCTGAAGAATCAGAACAGTAGTGAAGTTTTGGAGATTCGGTTCTTTGGGAGATTTGTGAAGTGTTTTCCAGCTCTGACGGTCTCGGTCTCGTCCCGTCTGTCCTCAAGAGAAACTCTGGAAAGGGACGAATTTGGAGATCATTATAGAAATCTTAGTGGGGAATATTAAAGGGATAGTTCAACATTTTAGCAAACTGGCCCATTGCCATAATCCCTATAGTCATAGCAGTAGGTTCGTTACCTTTAATTGTCGGTGCAAGCTGTTTTTAGAACGGCGGAGCAGAGCCGTGAGCTGCTCAGAGCTACGCTACGGAGGCTCATTATGGGATTTCTTGGTTTCCCTCATCATCAAACTCATCAAATACACAATCCAACAACTCCACAACGCTCTGGTGGACAAGTTGTGAGCTGCACATTCACCACGCTATGAGATAATAACACAACGTTACCACACAGAGTTGTTGTAGAGGGAAATTCATGTAAAACCTCTGATGCACGTTGCCTTCAGGGACAGATTTTCATCATCAGTCTCTGTATTTCCCTCTAAAACAACTCTGTGTGGTAACGTTGTGTTGTTATCTCATAGCCTGGTGAACTATTCCTTTAATATCAGCCCTGACTTGCTCTAATGACTTCATAGAGTCAGAGACCAACAGGTCCATCAGACCAGCTCTAACTGGTCTGTGCTGGTGAATCTGGATTCAGATGAGGTGATTGGTATCGTATGTTGACATCCTGCTGCAAATCAGTTTCCCAACTGGGACAATAAAGATTTGAACTTTGAACTTTGATTTAAAGAACAAAACAAGTTATTTACAACCTGAACTGGTTTTTCTCCATGAAACATGTGATGCCACCAGCCGAGCCGGACCGACTGGTCCACCATATGTTCTCTATCGCCTAGAAGGACTTTGTCTTTACTCTCTAACTGTCAGACGTGTTGTTGGATGAAATCACTCTGAGTAGTTACACTGTAAAAACTCTACATCTCTCCAAGAATATTTGTCTTATTTCTTGTCAAAATGTCTCATTTCTAGTCAAAACTAATCTCTTTCCACTTAAAATCAGACTCATCACCTAAAAATGAACTTGTTTTTAGATCATTTTCACTTGTTTCAAACTAATTTTCACTTGAAATAAGTAGAAAAATCTGCCAGTGAAAGCAGGTTTTTTGTGTTTGTAATAAGAAAGAAAAACTTGCTCCACTATCAGATTTTTCTACTTATTTCAAGTGAAAATCTGCCTGAAAGAAGTAAAAAGTGTCTAAAAACAAGCTGCTTTTTATGTGATGAGTCTTAGTTTAAGTAGAATGAGATTTGTTTTGACTAGAAATGAGACAAATGTTCGTGGACAGATGTAGAGTTTTTGCAGTGTGATGTGACAGACTCAGAGAGGAGGATCAGGGAAGACACACAGTTTTTCAACCGTGTTTGTGTGTGTGTGTGTGTGTGTGTGTGTGTGTGTGTGTGTGTGTGTGTGTGTGTGTGTGTGTGTGTGTGTGTGAAACCGCTGAATGGATTTGAGTCGACATCACAGCCATTTTGTATGAGCCTTTTATAAATGTTTTTAAAGCTTTGCAAGTTAATAAAAGTGTTAAATTCATATCCAGTGGAGGACCTCATGTTTGACAGACCACCATGAGTAGGAAACGCCTTCAGATTCCCTCAAGTGGCTTTTTGTAGCTAGATTCCCACTACAGCAGCAGTAGCAGTAGTAGTACTAGTAGGAGGAGAAATCTCCTTCAGTCGAGTTTGTACTTGCATTATTATGTTGCCGTAGCGACCGATGAGTCATGGTGAGTCATGATGAGGCTGGTGAGAAGAACAGAGGAGTCACAGGTTTTATGGCTGTGACTGTTGAACCTGAGGCTTCATCCTGGGCTTCCTGGTTGGTCTTCCTGTGGGCGGCTGTGGCTCAGGCTCAGGTGGTAGAGTAGAGCAGGTCGTTCACTAACCGGAGGGTCAGCGGTTCGATTCCCGGCTCAGGTGGTAGAGTAGAGCAGGTCGTTCACTAACCGGACGGTCAGCGGTTCGATTCCCGGCTCAGGCTCAGGCGGTAGAGTAGAGCGGGTCGTTCACTAACCGGACGGTCAGCGGTTCGATTCCCGGCTCAGGTGGTAGAGTAGAGCAGGTCGTTCACTAACCGGAGGGTCAGCGGTTCGATTCCCGGCTCAGGCTCAGGCGGTAGAGTAGAGCGGGTCGTTACCTGAAGGTCAGCGGTTCGATTCCCGGCTCAGGCGGTAGAGTAGAGCGGGTCGTTCACTAACCGGACGGTCAGCGGTTCGATTCCCGGCTCAGGTGGTAGAGGTGGTAGAGTAGAGCAGGTCGTTCACTAACCGGAGGGTCAGCGGTTCGATTCCCGGCTCAGGCTCAGGCGGTAGAGTAGAGCGGGTCGTTACCTGAAGGTCAGCGGTTCGATTCCCGGCTCAGGTGGTAGAGGTGGTAGAGTACAGCGGGTCGTTCACTAACCGGACGGTCAGCGGTTCGATTCCCGGCTCCCCCCTGTCTGTCTGCTTGTCAAAGTGTCCTTGGGCAAGACACTGAACCCACACCTGCCCTGTGTGAATGTGTGTGAATGCTTAGTTCCCTGCACTATGCCCAGTGCCCAGTGCTGTATGAATGTGTGTGAAAGCTTAGTTCCCTGCACTATGCCCAGTGCTGTGTGAATGTGTGTGAAAGGGTGAATGCTTAGTTCCCTGCACTATGCCCAGTGCTGTGTGAATGTGTGTGAAAGGGTGAATGCTTAGTTCCCTGCACTATGCCCAGTGCTGTATGAATGTGTGTGAAAGGGTGAATGCGACCATTAGCTACAGTGTAAAGCGCTTTGAGTGGTCCGAGTGACTAGAAAAGAGCCATAGAGGCCGAAGCGGAAGCAGGAAGTAACGTCACCATGGGACCTCAACTCAGAAAAAGTCTCCATTCAAATGAACGGGACTCAAAGTTTTATTTCGTGATCCGTGTGAATTGCGCCATGAGAATAAACTCTGTCCTCTACCTTTAAAACACCACGTTTCATGAAGAGAAACCAGCAGTTTGTTGTAAAACTGCAACAGAAGAATGTATTTAGTGTGAAGACGCTCTGCGGATACAGATCTGTGTCCCACTAAAAATACGTCACCAGCTGACACGGGAAAGGAGGGACGCCATGTGGTCGCCATGGTGACGTCACTACGCCACCTGGAGTCTCTATGGTTACGGACTCTAAGGAGTTTTATTCTACAATAGTTTTACAACAAACTGCTGATTTGTCTTCATGAAACGTGATGTTTTAAAGGTCGAGGACAGAGTTTTTTCTCATGGCACAATTCAAACGGATCACGAAATAAAACTTTCAGTCCTGTTCACTTGTATGGAGACTTTTTCAGAGTTGAGGTCCCATGGTGACGTTACTTCCTGCTTCCGCTTAGACTCTCTATAGAAGTGCAAGTCCATTTACCATTCCTGGTTTTCCAGACTCTGACCCGGGATCAATTAATCAATTAGTTTATTTCGGGCATGTCAATTTAAATCATCATCATCATCACACTTCATCTTAGTTCAAGTAGCTAATACAACACACATGGCTGAAAGGGAAAGAGGGAGAAGCTGAAGCTGATCTAGTCCCGCCCCCCTCAGTGAGTCAGCTCCACTCCCTCAGACCGAAGACTAATCTCTCTGTGTTTTAATGACGGAGCAGTCAACCCGTTCACCTCCTGTAATTATTTAACAAACTTACACTTAGAAACATAAACGTGAGTTTACGGCGGTTTTCTAATCTACTGAACTGAACTAATCTCCAGCTGTGTCAGATTAAATACAAAGTTTGTTTTCTCAAGTTTATGAGTCGGAGTGAAAGGGAAAGATTGTTTTTCTTCTTTCACTCGTGTTCAAAATGATTTAAAGCTGCAACAATAATCGATTAATTGCACAATAATAGGTTATTAAATTAATTGTCAACTATTCTGATAATCTAATAATCAGTTTGAGTCGTTTTTTAAATAAAAAAAGCTCCAGATTCTCTGATTGCAGCTTCTTCAATGTGAATATTTCTGGTTTCTTTGTTCCTTTATGACAATAAACTGAGTCTCTCTTTGGTTTGTGGACAAAACAAGACAATTGAGGACGATGTCGTCTGGTGGTTTGAGAAACACTAGTTGATGTTTTTAGACATTTTATTGACCAAACAACTGATCGATTAAAGGTTTAAATAATCTACAGATTAATGGATAATGGAGATCATCGTTAGTTGCAGCTCTAGACTGATTCTCAGTTTATTTGATCCAGTGGATGAAGCTTCTGCAGAAAGTTTGAGTTTCTTTTTATTTATTTATTTCCTCTGGTTTCCTAGGCGACTACTGTGAAGTGAATCTCTGCCACAACGGAGGAACGTGTGTGACCGGAGTTGGAGACGATCCCTTCATCTGCATCTGTGTGGACGGCTTCGCTGGAGACACCTGTAACCTCACTGACTCAGGTACAAACCTAACCCTAACCCTTTAAACACACAGTCTGAGCTCAAGTCGCTAATTAGCTTAGCTCAAACGCTGGAAGTGTATGGGTAGTGTTAGCCTGCCTCCACCTAAAGTCGCTAAGGAGGTAGGAGGCAGGCTAACACTACCTATACACTTCCAGTGTTTGAGCTAAGCTAATTAGCGACTTAGGTAGGAGGCAGGCTAACACTACCTATACACTTCCAGTGTTTGAGCTAAGCTAATTAGCGACTTTAGGTGGAGGCAGGCTAACGCTACCTATACACTTCCAGCGTTTGAGCTAAGCTAATTAGCGACTTAGGTAGGAGGCAGGCTAACACTACCTATACACTTCCAGTGTTTGAGCTAAGCTAATTAGCGACTTTAGGTAGGAGGCAGGCCACTACCTATACACTTCCAGTGTTTGAGCTAAGCTAATTAGCGACTTTAGGTAGGAGGCAGGCTAACACTACCTATACACTTCCAGCGTTTGAGCTAAGCTAATTAGCGACTTAGGTAGGAGGCAGGCTAACACTACCTATACACTTCCAGTGTTTGAGCTAAGCTAATTAGCGACTTTAGGTAGGAGGCAGGCCACTACCTATACACTTCCAGTGTTTGAGCTAAGCTAATTAGCGACTTTAGGTGGAGGCAGGCTAACGCTACCTATACACTTCCAGCGTTTGAGCTAAGCTAATTAGCGACTTTAGGTAGGAGGCAGGCTAACGCTACCTATACACTTCCAGCGTTTGAGCTAAGCTAATTAGCGACTTAGGTAGGAGGCAGGCTAACACTACCTATACACTTCCAGTGTTTGAGCTAAGCTAATTAGCGACTTTAGGTGGAGGCAGGCTAACACTACCCATACACTTCCAGCGTTTGAGCTAAGCTAATTAGCGACTTTAGGTAGGAGGCAGGCTAACACTACCTATACACTTCCAGCGTTTGAGCTAAGCTAATTAGCGACTTAGGTAGGAGGCAGGCTAACACTACCTATACACTTCCAGTGTTTGAGCTAAGCTAATTAGCGACTTTAGGTAGGAGGCAGGCCACTACCTATACACTTCCAGTGTTTGAGCTAAGCTAATTAGCGACTTTAGGTGGAGGCAGGCTAACGCTACCTATACACTTCCAGCGTTTGAGCTAAGCTAATTAGCGACTTTAGGTAGGAGGCAGGCTAACGCTACCTATACACTTCCAACGTTTGAGCTAAGCTAATTAGCGACTTAGGTAGGTGGCAGGCTAACACTACCTATACACTTCCAGTGTTTGAGCTAAGCTAATTAGCGACTTTAGGTAGGAGGCAGGCCACTACCTATACACTTCCAGTGTTTGAGCTAAGCTAATTAGCGACTTTCTTAGGTGGAGCCAGGCTAACACTACCTATACACTTCCAGCGTTTGAGCTAAGCTAATTAGCGACTTTCGGTGGAGCCA
This sequence comes from Trachurus trachurus, assembly GCF_905171665.1. Classification (NCBI taxonomy): domain Eukaryota; kingdom Metazoa; phylum Chordata; class Actinopteri; order Carangiformes; family Carangidae; genus Trachurus; species Trachurus trachurus. Next base: position 250,658 of record NC_139893.1, read on the forward strand.
GGCTAACGCTACCTATACACTAACAGCGTTTGAGCTAAGCTAATTAGCGACTTTAGGTGGAGCCAGGCTAACGCTACCTATACACTTCCAGCGTTTGAGCTAAGCTAATTAGCGACTTTAGGTGGAGCCAGGCTAACGCTACCTATACACTTCCAGCGTTTGAGCTAAGCTAATTAGCGACTTTAGGTGGAGCCAGGCTAACGCTACCTATACACTTCCAGCGTTTGAGCTAAGCTAATTAGCGACTTTAGGTGGAGCCAGGCTAACGCTACCCATACACTTCCAGCGTTTGAGCTAAGCTAATTAGCGACTTTAGGTGGAGGCAGGCTAACGCTACCCATACACTTCCAGCGTTTGAGCTAAGCTAATTAGCGACTTTAGGTGGAGGCAGGCTAACTCTACCTATACACTTCCAGCGTTTGAGCTAAGCTAATTAGCGACTTTAGGTGGAGGCAGGCTAACGCTACCTATACACTTCCAGCGTTTGAGCTAAGCTAATTAGCGACTTTAGGTGGAGGCAGGCTAACGCTACCTATACACTTCCAGCGTTTGAGCTTAGCTAATTAGCGACTTTAGGTGGAGGCAGGCTAACGCTACCCATACACTTCCAGCGTTTGAGCTAAGCTAATTAGCGACTTTAGGTGGAGGCAGGCTAACTCTACCTATACACTTCCAGCGTTTGAGCTAAGCTAATTAGCGACTTTAGGTGGAGGCAGGCTAACGCTACCTATACACTTCCAGCGTTTGAGCTAAGCTAATTAGCGACTTTAGGTGGAGGCAGGCTAACGCTACCTATACACTTCCAGCGTTTGAGCTTAGCTAATTAGCGACTTTAGGTGGAGGCAGGCTAACGCTACCTATACACTTCCAGCGTTTGAGCTAAGCTAATTAGCGACTTTAGGTGGAGGCAGGCTAACACTACCCATACACTTCCAGTGTTTGAGCTAAGCTAATTACGGTGATACGGCTCTATCTCCATGGTTACTGCACGCACAGTCGAAAGGATGGTGTCTATCTGCTGGTCATGGACTCGGGAGTGAGGCAAGACACGAAAAGATAAAAAATGTTGGCGTTTCCCTTTAATAAAAAGTGTGTGTGTGTGTGTGTGTGTGTGTGTGTGTGTGTGTGTGTGTGTGTGTGTGTGTGTGCGTGTGTGTGTGTGTGTGTGTGTCCTCAGGTCCGTGCAGCCCCAACCCGTGTCAGAACGACGGCGTGTGTGATGTCATCACTCAGACCAGAAGAGGAGACGTCTTCAGCGAGTACGTCTGCAGGTGTCAGCCCAGCTTCGAGGGACCGCACTGCCGCATCAGTACGTTACTGCCTTCTGATTGGCTCTTAGCTCTGCCTTCTGATTGGCTCTTAGCTCTGCCTTCTGATTGGCTCTACCGCACTGCAGCATCAGTACGTTACTGCCTTCTGATTGGCTCTAAGCTCTGCCTTCTGATTGGCTCTACCGCACTGCAGCATCAGTACGTTACTGGCTTCTGATTGGCTCTAAGCTCTGCCTTCTGATTGGCCCTTAGCTCTGCCTTCTGATTGGCTCTCAGCTCTGCCTTCTGATTGGCTCTACCGCACTGCCACATCAGTACGTTACTGCCTTCTGATTGGCTCTTAGCTCTGCCTTCTGATTGGCTCTTAGCTCTGGCTGCTGATTGGCTCTCAGCTCTGCCACATCAGTACGTTACTCTGCCTTTTTCATCTTTTTTTGATCTGCTTTTTAATGTGATGAGTCTGATTTTAAGTAGAATGAGATTAGTTTTGACTAGAAATAAGACAAATAGTTGATATACTGTATATAAGATGTAGAGTTTTTACAGTGCAGAGGCAGCAGAACCACGAGGCTCCTCCACCTACTTTGATGTTCAGTCCACTAAACATTTGTGGAGCAACAAACTTCATGTCTGCAGTGGAAAGCAAAGCTATTAATGCAGGAAACTAGGAAACTCCAGAGGGTTCACACAGTTTCTCTTGCCAAGTAAATATCTGTAGTCCAACTTCACACACGTCAGTTTCCCTGGAGATGATTATGTACTGTATATATATATATATATATATATATATATATATTATTATTAGTGTTGATATGAAACATTGATCATCATTAAAACACACGAGTAAAGTAACACAAAGACTCTGAGCCTGTGTAGCCGTCCAGCAGCTCAGCAGCTCAGCAGCTCCATGAAAGACTCATTCAGCTCTTTATGGCTAAAGACACGTCACCTCTCTGGCTTCTGATTGGCTCTCACCTCTAGAGGCTCTTTATGCTCTTTATGGCTAAAGACACGTTACCTCTCTGGCTTCTGATTGGCTCTTACCTCTAAAGACTCATTCAGCTCTTTATGGCTAAAGACACGTCACCTCTCTGGCTTCTGATTGGCTCTCACCTCTAGAGGCTCTTTATGGCTAAAGACACGTCACCTCTCTGGCTTCTGATTGGCTCTCACCTCTAGAGGCTCTTTATGCTCTTTATGGCCGAGGCTCTTTAGCATTCAGACGCCTTCACACATCCAACTCTCAGTCTGTTTGTCTTCAGGCTGAAACAAACCACCAGACTACACAACTACACAACCAGACTACACAACTACACCACCAGACTACACTCTACAGAATGAATCCACTCTACAGAAGCTTCTGGTTGTCAACTATTTCAACTATTCTGATAATCTAATAATCAGTTTGAGTTGTTTTTTTAAAGAAAAAAGTCCAGATTCTCTGATTCCAGCTTCTTAAAGGCCCCATGGCATGAAAAATGTGATTGTGGTTATTTTTTCTCTGGGCCACGTATATAGATGATATAGATGTATATAGATGATATAGATGTATTGTTACGGACCTTGTTAGAATGGCTCGTAAGGCCCGGAACACATCAAATAAACGAATCAGAAACAACTGTTGCCACTAAATAATAATAAATGTTTATTGGTTTAAACAAACAAATACGAAAAGCGACAAACCAAAAAGGTTGGAGGTTCCCGGCCAAAACAAACAAAAGAGAGGGGAACACTGAGCCAGCCATCGGCCGTCGTACTCAGTGTTCACCCCCGAAACTAAGGCTGCCTAAATAACCCACTAAACCTAAGTGAAAGAAAAAGGTAATCCGAAAACAGGACTACCGGGAACCTCCGAACCAAAAACCAAAATAACAAAAACTCAAAGGATCTCTGGCAAGGGGGAAACCGGAGCCTCGGTCTCCTCACCCGTTCACCTGCAGGGAAGAATAGGGAGAGAGAGACAGGGATTCACAGCCTCCTTAAGTCGGCTCCAGCTGACGAGGTGATGAGTCTCACCTGGGGACTGGCTGCGTGGAGAGAGAGAGAGAAAGGTGGAGAGAGGCACAAACACACACACCCACACACACACACAAAGCCCCACCTCCTGGCCACACGTAACATGTATATAGATAGACGTATATAGATGATATAGATGTATATAGATGATATAGATGTATATAGATGATATAGATGTATATAGATAGACGTATATAGATGATATAGATGTATATAGACGTATATAGATGATATAGATGTATATAGATAGACGTATATAGATGATATAGATGTATATAGACGTATATAGATGATATAGATGTATATAGATGATATAGATGTATATAGATGATATAGATGTATATAGATAGACGTATATAGATGATATAGATGTATATAGATAGACGTATATAGATGATATAGATGTATATAGACGTATATAGATGATATAGATGTATATAGATAGACGTATAAACTGCCCCATGCATCAAACTGGTCATAAACGGAGAAACACACACCGCCCATTTGTAGGAACTGTCCCTTTAAGACGAGCAGATGGCACTTCCTCCTTTCTGTGATGTCACACACAAGGTAACTCCGCCCACTGTGACCAGTTGTTGTTTTTCAGTTTTTATGAATGCAGCTTAGGTTTCAGTTACTTGCCTGTGATTGGCCCGACCACATGCCACTCAAAAACAGTGAGCCAATCAGAGGAGAGGTTCTCATTCTCTCTTCTGATTGGCCAAATGACCTGTGGCTGCTAGAGCTCCTGAAAGAGGCAACAGAAAGGGGCAGTAGAAACCATATGAAGCAGATCACAGGTACTCAAAACCAATGATACATCTTGTTATGGAAATAAACCCAGAGAAAAGTGCACAGCATGGACCTTTAAATGTGAATATTTCTGGTTTCTTTGCTCCTTTATGACAATAAACTGAGTCTCTCTTTGGTTTGTGGACAAAACAAGACATTTGAGGACGATGTCATCTGGTGGTTTGAGAAACACTGATTGATGTTTTTAACATTTTATTGACCAAACAACTAATCGATTAATCGTTTATAATTAATAAATAATGAAAATAATCACTAGTTGCAGTCCTGGTTGTGAGTAGAAGTATATAAAGTTAATGAGAGGTGAGTGAATAGAGCGTGTGAAAACACTAAGGGCCCTAGTTTCCTTGACCGAGCGAAGTCTAAGCTCAGCGCAGCTTCGCCACGCCAACTAGGCGTGACCAGGTCCATTTCGCAAGATTGGTGGGCCGCGCAGTCAGACTTAGACCAGCGTAAACCCTCCCCTCGTCCCTCCCACCGGCGCAAACGGCGAAGAGGGAGGAGAGAGGGCGGGAGGGAGACAGGAGGAGGAGAGAAAGGCGTGGAGTGGGTTTGACACAGCTGAGTCAGATCTTCACCAATCAAATGAGCTCCTCTCCTCACCTTTAACTGCGCGGAGGGCGATGCGCGCTGCAAGTTTGTCATTTTATACTTGGACATGGACGGAGGAGACAGCGACGCCAGAGGCCGAACCTCTCCCCGGAGGAAACAGCTGTTTCCCCGGAGGTCCGAGCTCAGAGTGACCAACAATGAGTTTACTAATAATAATACAAATATCCTTAATCAGGTTTGATCTGATACACTGAGAACCCCTGCCCAATAGTATAAGAAACAACAACTAATAAACTAATAAAGAAACTCACATTTATTCAAACCCTGTGTAAGCAAGATGAGAGGTGTAGGCTACACTAATCACAACATAAACAAACACCATGAAATCAGCGTAAAGGACAAGCTCTCTCTCTCTCCCTCTCTCTCTCTCTCTCTCCCTCTCTCTCTCTCTCTCTCTGTCCTCCTCTCTCTCTCTCTCTCTCTCTCTCTCTCTCTGTCCGTCTCTTTTTTTCTCTTTTTTTCTGTGATAGAGATGCTGAGTACTGTAGTAGGCTATATACTGACTATCTGATACCGAGGCTGTGGTGGACTAAGAGAGATGAAGATTTGTGTTTTGTTTTTCATTACGGCTGCGTGATGCGGTCGCTCGCGCTAATGAATTAATAAGTAAATAAATAAATACAGCGATCATCACAAGGGCAGAGTGGTATCTCAACACGGCAGCGACATGCAGTCATCCACCCTCAGTCCTGCTTGGGACATCCACAGCTGCTTTTCAGTGCCAGTTCGTCCCTGCTGTGTTAATTCAGGTGGAGTTTCCTTTACGCGCCGACAGCCTTTGATCTCTGCTTTGATCTGACGTCAGATGTGACGGGACAATCTATATAGATATAAATTCACGTGTTGATTCCGTTAGTTGCATTAAATAGTGGTTATTGTGGATATTTATTGCATTGAAATGTGTCTGGAACTGTGGAGATCTGCCTGTGAGGTCTTGGTGACGTGTGTGCACTGCAGGTCAGTCAGCCAAACTTCCACTGCACCTGCTGCGCTCCGCGCTGCGCTGAGACTAGACCTGGTTGGAGGTGGCGAGCTTTCAGCGCAACTTCGGCGAGACATTTTCGGACGAAACTTCCACTGCACCAAGCTGAATCTGTGACGCCTCCCCCTGCTGCGCGGCCACGCCTATCTCAGCGCAGCGCGATCTGCCAAACTGCCAATCTGACTTTGCGCTAGGCTGCGCTGGTCGAAACTTGCATTAGTCCAGGGGCCTCATTTATCAAAGAGGATGTAAAACTGCTACTAAATATTTGCGTACGGCGAAAAGACGAAAATGGCGTACACCCTAAATATTTACACCTTTTTCAGATCAATCAAACTGTGCGTACGCACAACTCTCCGCAATAAATCACACCGGACTCAAGAATGGTGCACACGTGAACACACCTCTTACTCCGCCCCCGGAACGCCTATATACAACTATATATGGTCAGCACGTGCATATTTAATTAGCCATGTGCTCTCTGTGGCGCAGCAACTTTTGTGACAACAAAGTGACAACGGAGACAACGGGCGGAGGACGGGGAAAGAAGCGGAACTTCTCTGCTTCTCCGAAAGCAGATACACGGGCAATAAATCAGTCAGAAAAATGATCTTGCATTTTAATAAGCTACAATAAAAACAAAAACCTCCCAAATCTCAACAAAAGGGAGCAGAAAGAAGAAGAATCTTATGTAATCTGCCCCTTTATCCCAGAAAATCTTTTTTTTTTTTTTTACCTAGATGTTAAAACAATGTAAAGCAGGACGATAGTTACTATTACTTTGCAGGCCTTTCCACTACACAGTTACAGCTCTACTGGACTCGGTTTAGGTCATTTTCCATTACAGCTGATCACAGTTCCTCCTCACGGCCGCGTTGTCTCACTCTTTATTCTCTCCTCTCGTCAGCTCCAAACACACGTGCACCTCGTTAACTCAGGTGACAGAATAATAACAGTCTCAGTAGCTGCAGATCAGTGTGCGCTGCTGCCGGTGTGTTTTTAAACTTGGATGGTTTGATCCTTGTCGGACGTCACACAGCCTAATCAAAAAAGCAAAATCCACAATGCGCTCTGTTTATCAATTAACATAGAGCCTAGTGTTATTATAGAGCGGGTTGGATTGCCAGCACCGGTCCACCACTACCACAATTACTTTAAAAAATCCTCTGTGCTCTTCTAAATGTACTCCGCTCCTCTCTCCCTCTCACACTGCAGTTCTCTGACTCAGCAACGGTGTCGCCAATTCCTCCTGTTCCTCAAAACAGGTGTAAATCACGGTACGCCAGGGTCAAAATGGGTGTAAATGTCCGCACTTTTCCCCGTCAGGTTTTGGCTTGATAGATCCCAAATTTGGCGGAGAAAAGTGCGTACGCACAAAACGAGGGGAAAATGGCGTAAAAAAAGGTGTATCCACAATGATAAATGAGGCCCCAGCTGCGTTACCTTGCGCCACCTGCGCTGCGCCAGCAAACTAGGGCCCCATGACATCTGTCTGAGGGGAGTGAGAAGAGAAAGTCCTTGTGTCTCTGCTGCATCAACAGGCTGTGTGACGGCGCCACCAGGTGGAGACAGAGAGAATTACACCAGCTTTGTTACAAAGACACTAAAAAATTTTTGTTTCTTAGTGTTTTTATACGACTATCTATCTATCTATCTATCTATCTATCTATCTATCTATCTATCTATCTATCTATCTATCTATCTATCTATCTATCTACTATCTATCTACTATCTATCTATCTATCTATCTATCTACTATCTATCTATCTATCTATCTATCTATCTATCTATCTATCTATCTATCTATCTATCTACTATCTATCTATCTATCTATCTACTATCTATCTATCTATCTATCTACTATCTATCTATCTATCTATCTATCTATCTATCTATCTATCTATCTATCTATCTACTATCTATCTATCTATCTATCTATCTATCTATCTATCTATCTATCTACTATCTATCTATCTATCTATCTATCTATCTATCTATCTATCTATCTATCTATCTATCTATCTATCTATCTACTATCTATCTATCTATCTATCTATCTATCTATCTATCTACTATCTATCTATCTATCTATCTATCTATCTATCTATCTATCTATCTATCTATCTATCTATCTACTATCTATCTATCTATCTATCTATCTATCTATCTATCTATCTATCTATCTATCTATCTATCTACTATCTATCTATCTATCTATCTATCTATCTATCTATCTATCTATCTATCTATCTACTATCTATCTATCTATCTATCTATCTATCTACCTACTATCTATCTATCTATCTATCTATCTATCTATCTATCTATCTATCTATCTATCTATCTATCTACTATCTATCTATCTATCTATCTATCTATCTATCTATCTATCTATCTACTATCTATCTATCTATCTATCTATCTATCTACTATCTATCTATCTATCTATCTATCTATCTATCTATCTACTATCTATCTATCTATCTATCTATCTATCTATCTATCTATCTATCTACTATCTATCTATCTATCTATCTATCTATCTATCTATCTATCTATCTACTATCTATCTATCTATCTATCTATCTATCTATCTATCTATCTATCTAGGACAAAAAACAACTAACACCCAAACATTTATTGACTGAAACACAGTGAGAAATCGGCCTCGGTCCGTTTTTACACTTACTTTCCACTGTTTTAGTTTTAGTTTTAGTTTTAGTCTTCGTCTTAGTTGTAGTTGTAGTTTTAGTCTTAGTGAACCATAATAACCTTGTGCACAGCAGCATTAATCCATTCACCCTAATCACAGAATGAAACGGTCTTTAAGCCGTTTGCTCAGAGAGATTTCAGAGAAGAGACTTGTCACCGGCTGGTTGGTGTTCATCCTGTCTGAGCTGCAGCTGTTCTCTCTGTTAGAGCAGATGAGCTGCACATCTGTCCCACCAGATGAGCTGCACATCTGTCCCATCAGATGAGCTGCACATCTGTCCCACCAGATGTGCAGCTCATCTGTCCCATCAGATGAGCTGCACATCTGTCCCACCAGATGTGCAGCTCATCTGTCCCATCAGATGAGCTGCACATCTGTCCCACCAGATGAGCTGCACATCTGTCCCACCAGATGAGCTGCACATCTGTCCCACCAGATGTGCAGCTCATCTGTCCCATCAGATGAGCTGCACATCTGTCCCACCAGATGAGCTGCACATCTGTCCCACCAGATGAGCTGCACATCTGTCCCATCAGATGAGCTGCACATCTGTCCCATCAGATGAGCTGCACATCTGTCCCACCAGATGAGCTGCACATCTGTCCCACCAGATGAGCTGCACATCTGTCCCACCAGATGTGCAGCTCATCTGTCCCACCAGATGAGCTGCACATCTGTCCCACCAGATGAGCTGCACATCTGTCCCACCAGATGCTCTTATGTAAATAAAACCAGGCCGTTTGTTTTCCAGATGTGAACGACTGCGCCAGCCAGCCGTGCAGGAACGGAGCGGCCTGCAGAGACCTGGATGGAGACTACAGCTGTGAGTGCAGCTCGCCGTACGTGGGGAAGCAGTGTCAGCTACGTACGTTCACTCCACTCACTCTTTATTCACTCTTTATTTACTTTTATTTTACTGTAATGCATGTGGAGCTGTCTGCTGTTCTTTAAACCCTCTTCATCTATTAACATCATCATCATTTATTACTGTAACATCCCCGTTAGCATCTGCTCAGCATCCGTCCTCCTTCCTAGAGACAATCAGAGAACACACATTCACACTGCACTGCAAAAACTCTACATCTTTCCAAGAATATTTGTCTAATTTCTAGTCAAAACTAATCTCTTTCCACTTAAAATAAGACTCATCACCTAAAAATGAACTTGTTTTTAGATCATTTTCACTTGTTTCAAACTAATTTTCACTTGAAATAAGTAGAAAAATCTGCCAGTGAAAGTAAGTTTTTTGTGTTTGTAATAAGAAAGAAAAACTTGCTCCACTATCAGATTTTTCTACTTATTTCAAGTGAAAATCTGCTTGAAAGAAGTAAAAAGTGTCTAAAAACAAGCTGCTTTTTACATGAGGTTAATCTCCCAGGATGCACCTCTCTGCTGGGTATTAATGATGTTAATCTCCATGGTAACGCCCTCCCAGGATGCACCTCTCTGCTGGGCATGGAGGGCGGGGCCATCGTGGAGTCTCAGGTCTCGGCCTCGTCGGTTCACTACGGCGTTCTGGGTCTGCAGCGCTGGGGCCCCGAGCTGGCAAGACTCAACAACCAGGGCATCGTCAACGCCTGGACGGCCGCACAACACGACAAGAACCCCTGGATACAGGTACACAACAACACAACAACACAACAACACAACAACACAACAACACAACAAGAACCCCTGGATACAGGTACACAACAACACAACAACACAACAACACAACAACACGACAAGAACCCCTGGATACAGGTACACAACAACACAACAACACAACAACACAACAACACAACAACACAACAACACAACAAGAACCCCTGGATACAGGTACACAACAACACAACAACACAACAACACAACAACACGACAAGAACCCCTGGATACAGGTCAGAGTCGCACAACAGATGGTTTAAAGGGATAGTTCACCCCTCATGTGGACTAAGGGCTGGGAGAAGTTTCAGAGTCCTCCGTGGCTTCTCTGAGTTACAGGGGGTCTCGGCGTAGCAGTGCATGTCCATATGACGGTTGCAAATGGATACCAACTGTCTTCGTAACAAAAAGACACACCAAAAAACATCCAGATACCTCCATGCTGCTCGTATGTAATGTCCCTCTGGTATTGAAGCCCCGACATGAGAAATTGTTCCGAAAAAAATTAAATAAGTCTATATTTTAATCTTGTTTTGTAGTGGAAGCTTCCATTGTCTCAGTTCAGTGCTCTGCCTGTGCAAATCGTGCAAGATTTGCACGGAAGGGAAGAAGAACAAGAGGGACATTACAGACGAGCAGCATGGAGGTATCTGGATGTTTTTTGGTGTGTCTTTTTGTTACGAAGACAGTTGGTATCCATTGACAACCGTTATATGGACATGCACTGCTACGCCGAGACCCCCTGTAACTCAGAGAAGCCACGGAGGACTCTGAAACTTCTCCCAGCCCTTAGTCCACATGAGGGGGAGGAGATCATGAGTTGAGAAATTTCAATTTTGGGTGAACTATCCCTTTAAAGAGTTAGAGAGAACAGCGTCTGAGGAGTAATTATAATGTAGTATGTAGTAGTAGTAATTATAATGTAGTATGTAGTAGTAGTAATTATTGATGATGTGTTCAGTTGGAGACATAAAACACCTGCAGAACCAGAGTGAGTCCGTCTGTACTATGGAAAGCTCAACAACTATGAACCCAGAGTCCGTCCATGTGATTCAGCTTTAGTTTCACCACAGCTGCAACACGGTGCACACGTGTCACACACCAGTACAGACACACAAACCAGTTGTTCATCAATGCAAAAATCCTCAACCTACACGACTTAAAACCCCTGTACAGACGTTTCATTGAGTGTTGTTGTGGCGCCCCCCTGTGGACGGAAGCGGTGGAATGAAGACGTGTCAGTAGATTTGTTTTTTGTTTTTTGTTAACAATTTTTTATTCATTTTTCATATCAACATATAGCAAAAAAAATGGAAATCAGTATAATAAAATAAAATAAGAACATACAGACAATTCAAATGTATTTCCTGTTGGAAAACAATATAGCTCTACTATTGACTGTATGTTCCAAACAAACAAACAAAGACAAGGAAAATCCAAACAACAGCAACAAAAAAGAAAGCGCACACACACAAAAAGAAGAAGCAAAATATAAATACACACATATACTGTCACACATACACACACACGACATATAAGCATACATATATATATATAAAAAAAAAAAAAAAGAATCACAACAAACAAACCCTGTACAGATGTTTCATTTAGTGTTGATGCTGAGACACATCAGCAGAAACCACAGACTTTAACGTATCCAGTTAAAAGCTCTAAGCTCTCTGGGCTTTAACCAACTACAAAACTCTGCAGATTGTGTACAGGGCAGCAAACAGATTATGTAAAGGGACCTTCTGCATAACTTACAAGGTTTGTTCATAGACAGAGAAGTGACACAGTGTGAGAGGAAACATGTTCTTTAGGCCGAGGAGAGAGAGAACTACGTTAAAACCCTTTTCTATCTCAGTCACCGGTGTCAAACAGAGGAACAAACTAGATGAGGAGGTGAAAACATCAAGAAACTTGTTGTGGGCTTTTAAAAAAGAAATAGGAAACTCTATTCTAGACAATTATAAATGGATTTAAACCCAGAGAAAGATGTTTAAGGTTATTCTGGACTGGCTGCTCTGCTGTTGTATCATGTATGTTAAGAAAGAGAAACTGTGATTAAATGAATGTATTGTGAACGGTAATGTGGTATTGTGGAACTGATGAAGTCTGATTCAACTAACATGTCTGAAATAAATAAATAAATAAAAACCTTGAGGTGGTTTTAATAATAATAATAATAATAATGAGTTTTTAGAGTTTATTAATTTAGCACACATTTAAATTCAATGGTGCAAGGAGGGAACGAAGCCGGTTGGCTCGTACAGAAGTTCCACCCCTATAACACATTACAGCAAGACACATTTCTATGGCTAACAAATAAACATAGAAAAAAAAAGAGATAAAGTGCAAAGTGATTCAGTAACAAATAGAGACAATAGAGATAAGGTACAAAAAATGAATGAATTGAAATCATAAACTCTGTCTCTCCGTTGACTCCAGATCAACATGCAGAAGAAGATGCGCCTGACGGGCATCATCACTCAGGGCGCCAGTCGACTGGGCGCCGCCGAGTTCATCAAGGCCTTCAAGGTGGCGAGCAGCTTCGATGGAAACACGTACACGACGTACCGGCTGGACGGCCAGCGACGGGACAAGGTGAGACAAGACACTTAAAGGATCATTACCGGGTTTTTTTACAACCTGGACCTTATTTCTATCCTAAAATCTGATCGTTTCCTCCCCCAGATAACTTTGGTGTCATTCCAAGTGGTTGTGATGAAATGAGCTGCAGCCGAGAGGCGCGTATATCCGTATAATGGAGTCTACAGGGCAGCAGAATGCAGCCTCTAAATAACACATTATCTGCAGAGAAACTCCTTCATTTCACCAAGATTTAGTTGTGATAGGCTAGTGCTATTCCCCTCTGAGTCCGGGGTTAGCTGTTATCAACATCCGGGGTCTGTAGGTTGACCTACTGACCTCTGACCTGGATGATGCACTGCAAAAACTCAAATATCTTACCAATATGAATGAATGAATGAATATTTGTCTCATTTCTAGTCAAAATGTCATTTCTAGACACTTAGACACTTTTTACTTCTTTCAAACAGATTTTCACTTGAAATAAGTAGAAAAATCTGATAGTGGAGCAAGTTTTTCTTTCTTATTACAAACACAAAAAACTTACTTTCACTGGCAGATTATTCTACTTATTTCAAGTGAAAATTAGTTTGAAACAAGTGAAAATTATCTAAAAACAATTTCATTTTGGGGGGATGAAATTTTGACAAGAAAAAGGACAAATATTCGTGGAAAGAGTTTTGCAGTGTGTCATCTCTGAGCGCCGCGCAGCTCATTCTGATAATAATCATTCTGCTTCGGCATTTGGCTTTATTTTTATCTCAACTAGCCGGAGCTTTAGAGAGATGACATCATCCAGGACAGAGGTCAGCAGGTCAACCTACAGACCCCGGATGTTGATAACAGCTAACCCCGGACTCAGAGGGGAACAGCACTAGCCTATCACAACTAAACATTGGTGAAATGAAGGAGTTTCTCTGCAGATAATGTGTTATTTAGAGGCTGCATTCTGCTGCCCTGTAGACTCCATTATACGGATATACGCGCCTCTCGGCTGGAGCTCATTTCATCACAACCACTTGTAACGACACCAAAGTTATCTGGGGGAGGAAATGATCGGATTTTATGATAGAAATAAGGTCCAGGTTGTAAAAAACGGAAATTATCCTTTAAACCTCCGTCTGAGACTCAGGAACAGGAAGGAAACTGGACTTCACTCAGCTCTGGTTTATCTTGTAGGTTTTTGTCGGCAACGTGGACAACGACGGCACCAAGACCAACCTGTTCGACCCCCCCATCGTGGCGCAGTTCGTCCGCATCGTGCCGGTGGTTTGTCGCAGAGCGTGCACGCTGCGCATGGAGCTGGTGGGATGTGAACTCAACGGTAAACACATGGAAACACAACAGCAGCTCTGATTCTGTTGCTGTTTCACTGCTCTGCTCGTTGTTCTGAGTCTTCTCTGTTTCTTCCACTTGGTCTCCGCCGGCGGTGAAACGGTTTTAAACGGTTTTAACTGGTTTTTTTTGTTTTTTTGTGATCAACTTTTTATTTCTTCATTTATTACTTCATTTGCTTTGGTGCAAAAGCCACCAAACAGTGCATACAAATCATTATTATAAACATACACACAGCAAAACAACAACCAACAACCACTCATACAGAACACGACAGGGACACAAAATAAAGATAAAAACAAACCAACAGAGAGCAGCAAGGGAAAGCTTTGAGGGTCGAGGTCATAGACTGGGTCGAGGTCGAGGAGGGTAGAGGTAAGAAGGGTAATCATGTACATGTAGAGGTAAGAAGGGTAATCATGTACATGTAGCTACATATCCTCAATTCTCCATGATAATGTTATCTTGACTGTGGAACCAAAAGTGTTTTGATCTGTTCTCTTCCCTTTTCTAACACCGCTACATTCATCTGTTTGGCACCGTGGATTCTTGCAACTGAAATCTGCGTTAACCGTTGACGCTGTGGGAATCCTCCTAATCGGGTTAAAATGAAGGGTGAGGTTGACTCTTGTCTTTTCTTTGGGTGTATTCTCATTTTGTTACTTCCCTCTTTTCTTTCTGGCTCTTTCCACTTCTGCTGCTTTCCCTTCCTTCCCTCCTCCCTCCGTCTTTCCATCTGCTTCCAATCACAGTTTATTCGAACACGGCAGGTTGCTCGGAGCCTCTGGGGATGAAGTCTCGCCTGGTCTCCGACGGCCAGCTCTCAGCCTCCAGCTCCTTCCGCACATGGGGCATCGACACGTTCACGTGGCATCCGCAGTTCGCCCGACTGGACAAGCAGGGCAAGACCAACGCCTGGTCGCCGGCCCACAACAACCGCTCCGAGTGGATCCAGGTGAGAGAGACTTCATCCACACCGGAGAAACGTCCTGACGGCTGCAGACGATCTGCACTGCAGCTCAGTGGTATTTAGTAGTGCGTAAACTGCTGTTACGTAGCAACCAGTGGTGTAGTCTAATGTGGTGTAGTGGGTAAACTACTGTTACCTAGCAACCAGCGGTGTAGTCTAATGTGTTGTAGTGGGTAAACTGCTTTCTAGGTGGTAAACTGTTCATACTTGTATCACATAGACGCTGCTTCTCTAACTGTTTTATATCAAGGACCCAAAACTGACACAAACTAGACCACGGACCCCCATTGGACAACACACCAGAAACACACAAACTATCAATGTACGTTTAAATTAGGCGTAGCTACATTTTTGAAAGATTATAGAGAAATTTCTGGGAAAAAAGTGGTACAAATTCTCCAAAAAGGTTGAAACATTTCTAGAAAAAAGTGGTAAGATTTAAAAATTAAAAATAAAAAAGTTTCAGATTTTTTTTTAGAAAAAAGTGGTAAAATCCCCCCCCCCCCCAAAAAAAAAGTAAAAAGTTTTTTTTTAAATTGAGAGAAAACTGGTAAAATTTCTCAAAAGAATTCTAGAAAAAGCGAAAAAGTGGTAAGATTTCGCAAAATTGTTTTAGAAAAATGTGGTACAATTTCTCTCTCAAAAAAAGGGGCAAACAATAATGCAAAAAGAGGTCAAATTTCTAAAATAAATAAATGAAAAAGTCAAAAAATAATTTAAAAAGTGAAAACATTTCTGTGAAAAAAAGTTTTAAAAATTCTAGTAAAATGTGGTAAAATGTCAATAAAAAGTAGTGGAGCCCCTTGAACCCTGTCAACCGTCCCACTCTGAGAACCATTGACATTTACTTTAGTTAGATAGTTTTGTTGTACTGGCTATACTGAAGTATTTATGTATTTTCAGGTCGACCTGGAGAAGACGAAACGCCTCACGGGCATCGTCACTCAGGGGGCGAAGGACTTCGGGGTGGTGCAGTTTGTGTCGGTGTTTAAAGTCTTCTACAGTAACGATGAAGAGTCGTGGAGCGCGGTGAAGGACGAGGACAGCGGCAGCGATAAGGTCAGACATCCAGACATCCATCGTCCTTCGTCCTTGCAGCAGCCGGAACCAAACCAGAAACAACCTGTAAAAGCAGCAGCTGCTCCACATAATGACGCTGCCTGAGGCTCTGAATGCTGTCGACATGTGGGCGGAGCTGGAACCAACTCAGTTGTCCAGTTAGCTCAGTTGGATGGTTGATTGGCCATTAAATGGATAGTTCATAGTTTTGAGATGGGCGGGGCAGAGCCATGGACAAGTTGTGATCTGCACATTCACCACGCTATTAGATAATAACGTAACATTATGTAACATTATGTAACATTACGACACATGAAGCAAATACTCTGAACTACTTTCTCTTCTGGAATCCCTCCGCCCAGCAGCAGCCGTGTCTGGAATGTAGTTCCGGCTGCATTTCCCTCTAAAACAACTCTGTGTGGTAACGTTGTGTTATTATCTCATGGCGTGGTGAATGTGCAGCTCACAACTTGTCCACCAGAGCGTTGTGGAGTTGTTGGATTGTGTATTTGATGAGTTTTTGCACCGTTCACCTCCATTGTGTTCTCTGAGCAGCTCACGTCTCTGCCCCGCCCATCTCAAAACAACATGCACCGATAATTAAAGGTGGTGAACCTACTGCTCTGACTATAGGGGTTATGGTGAGAGGAGGACCTGACTAAATGTTGAACTGTCCCTTTAAAAGTTAAATAAAGGAGTAGTGGAAATTACAGAAATACATTTTGACGCATTGTTCTTTTTATATTTTAAGTTTATTTATATAAAGTAACGATATAAAACTGAAGCACTGGATTGAAACAGTTGGAATCAATAAAACCACTGCATGTTATTCTGACCAATTAACCACAACTACAACTCTTGTCCTCAGCTTTTCCAGGGAAACGTGGACAACAACACCCACAAGAAGAACCTGTTCGAGCCTCCGTTCTACGCCCGGTTCGTCCGCGTCGTCCCGTGGGAGTGGCACGAGCGCGTGGCGCTGCGCATGGAGCTGCTCGGCTGCGACGACTAGAAGCTCTGGTTCTCCTCCGAGGACGGAGCTTCAGACAGAACCAGCCGGTTCATCTGGAGGTCGAGTTGCTGAATAGTTTGGACTTAACACTCGTAGCACTTTGGGACTAGAGACGTTTTGATGTTAATACCGTTGTTGGACGTTGTCAGAGCTGATGGAGAGTCCTCTGTTAGATATCCATGCTTTTAGTTTTAGTCTACACAGAATTTGCACAAGTTCATTCTTGGCCCGTATTGTTTGTTCTTTCTGATCTAAATTGGTTGATTGATTGATTGGTTGGTTGGTTGATTGATTGGTTGATTGTCTTGTTCCTCTGTTTTCTACGTCTACAGCACCACATTAGGGAAGAACTGTGCTCGTCTTTATAGTTTAAACAGAGGACACAACTCACTACATAGCTGCTGTTTTGTTACTCAAGCACAAACGAGTCTAGTGACGCAGGACCAGTGCAATAAATCGTGCAATATACTGGAAGAGACAATATGTAGCCTACAAGAGAGGAAAATTAAGATTTTCACATCTGAACAAATGGTGTCGATCAAGTGAGAGAAAAACAAACCGTGGGGCTTTTTTTTTCCATCTGATGTCTGTTTTTTACCCATGTAACAGGTTTTTCTGCTTCATTCTTACATATAATTTAATTCTTTTTACAACACGTGTGAAATGTGTAGAAAATAAACATTGTTTTACATTTTTTAATCATTGTTGTTCTTGGACTGAGATCATGTATTAAATGTGGAAAGAAATCTGTGTGTTTATTGTCACTGGGAGGTCGGACGACGTCCAGAGAGGAAGACGCCTGTAAGAAAGCTGTTAGAAAGTTCTGCTAGAAAGCTGTTAGAAAGTTCTGTCAGAAAGCTGTTAGAAAGTTCTGTTAGAAAGTTGTTAGAAAGCTGTTAGAAAGTTCTGTTAGAAAGTTGTTAGAAAGCTCTGTTAGAAAGCTCTGTTAGAAAGTTCTGTTAGAAAGCTCTGTTAGAAAGCTGTTAGAAAGCTCTGTTAGAAAGTTCTGTTAGAAAGCTCTGTTAGAAAGTTCTGTTAGAAAGCTGTTAGAAAGCTCTGTTAGAAAGCTGTTAGAAAGTTCTGTTAGAAAGCTGTTAGAAAGTTCTGTTAGAAAGTTCTGTTAGAAAGCTGTTAGAAAGTTCTGTTAGAAAGCTCTGTTAGAAAGCTGTTAGAAAGCTCTGTTAGAAAGTTCTGTTAGAAAGCTCTGTTAGAAAGTTCTGTTAGAAAGCTGTTAGAAAGCTCTGTTAGAAAGCTGTTAGAAAGTTCTGTTAGAAAGCTGTTAGAAAGTTCTGTTAGAAAGTTCTGTTAGAAAGCTGTTAGAAAGTTCTGTTAGAAAGTTCTGTTAGAAAGTTCTGTTAGAAAGCTGTTAGAAAGCTCTGTTAGAAAGTTCTGTTAGAAAGCTGTTAGAAAGTTCTGTTAGAAAGTTCTGTTAGAAAGCTGTTAGAAAGCTCTGTTAGAAAGTTCTGTTAGAAAGTTCTGTTAGAAAGCTGTTAGAAAGTTCTGTTAGAAAGCTGTTAGAAAGTTCTGTTAGAAAGCTGTTAGAAAGTTCTGTTAGAAAGTTCTGTTAGAAAGCTGTTAGAAAGCTGTTAGAAAGTTCTGTTAGAAAGCTGTTAGACAGTTCTGTTAGAAAGTTCTGTTAGAAAGCTCTGTTAGAAAGTTCTGTTAGAAAGTTCTGTTAGAAAGTTCTGTTAGAAAGTTCTGCTAGAAAGCTGTTAGAAAGCTGTGAACTTTTAAGATTCCTACCAGAACAACCATACGAGCTACATTTTTGCAACTTTGCAAACCAAGATGTCGCCCCAATACTTTAGAAACTTTTCTACATTTAAACTCATTACAAATTATGAAGTGACAGTCCATCACTCACACAAACTTTTCTTCTCCCACAGTTTTTGCTCAATTGACACCAAACTTGCTGCGACTGCATCTCCAGACCGTCCTCCACTAAATTACCACTCGGATTATTGATATTTGAAAAATGTAGCCGACAGTCCATGAAAATGTTTGACTGTAAACATGTAACACCCAATTCTTGATAAATACATTTTCAATCTTCCTCCAAAGAAAACGACAGAATTTTGGATTCATGGTTGATGAAATTTGGCAAATATCAGAATTTTATTTCAAAAACTGAATTTCTGAAAACATTTTAAGTTCTGCTCTCATGTGATAAACTGGAGTCAACGTAAGAGTGTGAAAAGTTGAAGTAGATAAGTAAAGTATAAAGTTGAAGTTTGAAAAGTGGCATTTTTAAACATCAGATTCTCTTCTGAAGCAAAACACTTAAAACACTGTTAAAAACAAATCACCAACATTTACTCGCTGTCACGATGTAATTTATGTTTTATCAGATTTTAGTCTTGATAACAGAATTTTTGATATTTTGACATTTATTTAAATCTGTCTAGATCTATCTAGAAAGCTGTTAGAAAGTTCTGTTAGAAAGCTGTTAGAAAGTTCTGTTAGAAAGCTGTTAGAAAGCTGTTAGAAAGTTCTGTTAGAAAGCTGTTAGACAGCTGTTAGAAAGTTCTGTTAGAAAGCTGTTAGAAAGTTCTGTTAGAAAGCTGTTAGAAAGCTCTGTTAGAAAGCTGTTAGAAAGTTCTGTTAGAAAGCTGTTAGAAAGTTCTGTTAGAAAGCTGTTAGACAGTTCTGTTAGAAAGTTCTGTTAGAAAGCTGTTAGAAAGTTCTGTTAGAAAGCTGTTAGAAAGTTCTGTTAGAAAGTTCTGTTAGAAAGCTGTTAGAAAGTTCTGTTAGAAAGCTCTGTTAGAAAGCTGTTAGAAAGTTCTGTTAGAAAGCTGTTAGAAAGTTCTGTTAGAAAGTTCTGTTAGAAAGCTGTTAGAAAGTTCTGTTAGAAAGTTCTGTTAGAAAGCTGTTAGAAAGTTCTGTTAGAAAGCTGTTAGAAAGTTCTGTTAGAAAGCTGTTAGACAGTTCTGTTAGAAAGTTCTGTTAGAAAGCTGTTAGAAAGTTCTGTTAGAAAGCTGTTAGAAAGTTCTGCTAGAAAGCTGTTAGAAAGCTGTTAGAAAGTTCTGTTAGAAAGCTGTTAGAAAGTTCTGTTAGAAAGCTGTTAGAAAGTTCTGTTAGAAAGCTGTTAGAAAGTTCTGTTAGAAAGTTCTGTTAGAAAGCTGTTAGAAAGCTGTTAGAAAGCTGTTAGACAGTTCTGTTAGAAAGTTCTGTTAGAAAGCTCTGTTAGAAAGTTCTGTTAGAAAGTTCTGTTAGAAAGTTCTGCTAGAAAGCTGTTAGAAAGCTGTTAGAAAGCTGTGAACATTTAAGATTCCTACCAGAACAACCATACGAGCTACATTTTTGCAACTTTGCAAACCAAGATGTCGCCCCAATACTTTAGAAACTTTTCTACATTTAAACTCATTACAAATTATGAAGTGACAGTCCATCACTCACACAAACTTTTCTTCTCCCACAGTTTTTGCTCAATTGACACCAAACTTGCTGCGACTGCATCTCCAGACCGTCCTCCACTAAGTTACCACTCGGATTATTGATATTTGAAAAATGTAGCCGACAGTCCATGAAAATGTTTGACTGTAAACATGTAACACCCAATTCTTGATAAATACATTTTCAATCTTCCTCCAAAGAAAACGACAGAATTTTGGATTCATGGTTGATGAAATTTGGCAAATATCAGAATTTTATTTCAAAAACTGAATTTCTGAAAACATTTTAAGTTCTGCTCTCATGTGATAAACTGGAGTCAACGTAAGAGTGTGAAAAGTTGAAGTAGATAAGTAAAGTATAAAGTTGAAGTTTGAAAAGTGGCATTTTTAAACATCAGATTCTCTTCTGAAGCAAAACACTTAAAACACTGTTAAAAACAGATCACCAACATTTACTTGCTGTCACGATGTAATTTATGTTTTATCAGATTTTAGTCTTGATAACAGAATTTTTGATATTTTGACATTTATTTAAATCTGCCTAGTAACGCTGATGTTCTTGTTGCTGCGAAGCTGCTTTAATCTCATTATTATACAGCTGATAACCAGGAAGTTCACCTGCATCTTCTGACCAATGAGGAGCGGCTTCAGCAGAACTTTTATTCTATGTATCTGACAAACAGAATGAAACATTTAGATTTACATCCTTCTGGTTCCTGAACAGACTCTCCCTACGACAACATGTTGTGACTGAGCCGGCAGCTTCTGGTGATGAGAGTAATTAGAGCCGTTGCCTCTGGTTTCTGGGATGTTCTGGGATGTTCTGGGATGTTCGGAGAAAGAAACAAGTATCCAAAAATGAACAAGTGTAGCCAAAAAATAAAAGAAATTAATCATTTAACAGCATTTACAGTTGCAATCAACACCCAATTAATCAATCTTGTTTATAGCTTTCTATCATTTAAACTGCAGCATTTTATTTTATTGTATTTTTATGGTGTTTATAACAGAGGTTTGTGCCGGTTGGATCAGGGTAACTCAAAGCAGAAGTCCCAGTTTAACACTGAGTACAAACTGCTCTGAATGTGTTTTTATACTTTTATATCTGTCTGTACATGAGAGTAAAACATTAACTTGACTGAGATGTCGTCTCACCATTCATTTAATTTCACATCTTCGTTCATTCCAGTCCAGTGATTGGACGGCAGCAAGAGAACTTCTAATTCATGGTTTAGACACAGAGTAAAATGTATAGTATAGTATAGTATAGTATAGTATGTTAGTATAAAGTTAGATAAAATGTAAATATTTAGGTTTTAAGAACTCGTACAGACAGAAAACAGCCACCAGGGGGCAGTCACATGACTATAATATAAATGTGTTGTAACTGTTTAACTCTCAGTTTCATTACAAATACACAACGTTTAGGGAACTTGATGTTTTTCATCCTCATCAACGCTTTGATCTGACGTTTGATTGGCCATCGATGCTCAGACTGAGTCACATGCAGACGGGACTGAAGACTGAAGACTGAAGTTTCCTCGAAGTCTCTAACTCAGTGTGAACAAACTGTGGTCATGCAGAAAACACAGCGTGTATGAGACACAATGAGACACAATGGGGTTAAACGTGAAGAATGAGGATGACACCGAGGTGACGGCTGCAGGTCGGAGGTGAAATGTGACGAACAGAGAGAAGAGAAAGAACAGAGAGAACAGTGAAGTTTCTCTCGGCCCAGTGAGACATTTATAAGCAGCTGATGCAGCAGCTGATTCTGCAGGAGAGAAAAGCTCAGAGCTCAGAGCCGCGCTGCCGTTCCTCTACTGTAACATATATACTATATACTATGATTAGATTAGATTAGAAAACTTTATTGATCCCCGAGGGGAAACTGCTCTGCCACCCAATAAAAACACAAACATCCACTTAACAAACAATACAAACATTTCCATACCATTGCACAAAACTTATCAACATGATTAGATACTTCATACGACAGAGTAGCTGCTCAGAGCAAGTGATTTAAACTGATATTAATATAGGGAAGGATAAATATACACCTCCGACGGCTATTTGTGGTAAAATATCTGATGCTGCAGGAACAACGGAGCGTCTGAGTGGTTCAGAACACCGAGGCTTCACTAACCGCTCACTGAAGGAGCTTTAAGATCCTTACATGTATTGTGGAGTGGGAGGTTTTCATAGAGAAGGACTGTTTTCAACTTGGTCCTTGTTCTCTTCTCCACTGTCACCTCAAGTCTGGATATATATACTATATACTATAGACTACAATAAGTAATAACAAGAAGTAAAAATGTCCAGTGGTCTTACAACATTATAAGAGGAAGCAGATTCACGTCCTGACCAACACCCATCACTTCAGTCTGACACAATATCTGAATGGAAACGTCTGAACAAGCAAAAAGCAGACGGAAGAATATTAATATAAACGTCCAAGATAAACTGAAACGAAGTCTGAGATAACATGTTTAGCTTTGTCTATAATATTATAATGTTACTAGAAAATATTGATCTGACTCTGAGTTTAAAATCATCTTATTGACGCGTGTTCATTATAGTGACACTATGACATTTATATTTTATATACATTTATATCTCAGAGAGAATAAGAGCAGATCTGATAGATAAACTTTATCTACTTTTCACATTAACATTATAGGACGTTACAGAATGTGTCAAGATTCAAATATCACTGAGTCTATATAATCCAGTTATTATAAAGTAGATAAGTTAAAAGCTAACTTATCTTATGGTAATAATGATCATTATAATGTTTGGTACATTTCACATCTTATACACAGTAAATAACGTTTCTTGTATGAAGACTTTACTTTTAATGATGTATTTTAACACTGTAGTATTTCTACTTCTGAAGCAGAGGAGAGGAGATATGAAAACGATGTCATAGTTCTGAGTTTTTACTCAACTTTGGTTTCATTTCTGTTGTGTTTATTGGTCAAATGGTAGACAAACTGACAGACAAATGAACTTTAAGGATTAGTAAAGTCATTTAAATTCCCATTTTACTTGATATATAAGGAGATAAAACTGTGGAAGGCTGCAGCAGCTTTAATATTCTAGATATGAAATGAGCAACATGTCAGACAACAGATGATGAGCCAATGGAAGCAGCTTTGTGTAAATATCAAGGACGTGTCCTGGTTTAACTTCATCATGAGTGAAGTTAAAGGCACATGTCAGTCACATTGTGTAATAAACATTACAACAACAGAAGTGGATTCGTAGAAAAGGTCTTTTCTTTCTTTGTGGAATGGAGCGAAGCGTGAAAACTGTGACGAGGTTTTTCTCTCTTCTACCGGGAAGTCGTTGCTCTGCTGAGAATCGGCCGCGGCGTCTTAAAGGTGAAGACCGCTGCGTTTATCACATGTTGGTCAGAAGAGAAGACCTCGTCTCTCTGTGAAACCTCATCGACCTGCAGACAGACACACACTTTAATCTCAGCTCGCACACGCTGCAGATTCAGCACACACACAATAACGGTTGTGTAGAGCTGGACCAAGGCCTCAGCAAACTAAACACCTGTTGGGGCCCCAAAGGGTAAGTAGGGGAGACCGGGGTTGGTTGGCACACTTTTCACTCTTTGCCGTAGCTCTCTGGCATCATTGATGTGAGAATATTCAAACCAGCATTAAATGAAAGGTTAAGGTCTCAGCTTCAACTAAACACACTTCAATGTCCACAGTTATATTCTAAAATGTATTTATTAATGAATAAAATCGTACTGCGCACTTGTGCCAACCAGCCCCGGCCAACCAACCCCGACCAAAATAAACCCACTTTTGTGAATATAGGATGTTGCCCAGGTAACGTCACTCATCAAAGACTTTCAAGTTTCATATCAAATTGAAGCTGACTCCTATCTCTACACACTGGAAGTAACACATTTACAATATCTCTATCCAAACCAATTTTATAACACTTTAAGTGCGGGGGGCAATTTTTTACTTTTGGTACTAAAAAACTGATATTTTGCCCTCAGCAAAAAAGTGAGTCATTTTCAGACGTTTTAACAAACTAGATAAGTGCAGCTCAAAAAGATGATCATTTTGATGTCACATTTGTGAGTCTGTGACCAACAGGAGGCCAGAAAACAGGGGTGTGCCAACCAACCCCGGTCTCCCCTACCTATTAAAACTGTAGTGCCTAACTTTTGTCGATCCTTAGAGAAACTCTGCGTAATTACAAAAAACGTATTAAATTATTGTTGCATTTCAAATTGTTGTTGCACTTTTCTGTTGCAGTTTATATTTAAAACCAAAAAATTAAAAAAAAAAGCAGATGTGTTTACAGTAAATGCATTCACGTCTGTTGGTTTATTGTGTTACTTTTAGTCGACCTAGGTGACGTTCAGAATCCCAGCAGCTACGTAGCAACTAGAAGATTAAATGTAAATCAACCTCAGGCTGCTGAGACTTTTAGCTGAATTTGGTGCCATTTCAGAATAAAAACCATAGACGGTAAAAACCTGCCAGGATGTGATGATTCATAATGACAGAGTAAAACATGAAATAGTCTTATTGGCAGTAGTAGAGGGGGGGCAAGATAAAGGTTTAGCTCAGGGCCCCGTGGAGGATTGGACCGGCCCTGCTGCTGTGTGACGGTTTTATTCTAGATTTCAAGTAAAGTGAAGAAAGTCTGAGGCAGTGAACTGGCAGAACGAGTCTGAGTCAGACCGAGTCGTGGTTTAGGAATAAAAACGTCACGGAGCTGCAGCTAATGGGGATCTGAATAATAAACTAAACTAAACACAATAACGGTTGCACTGCAAAAACTCTAAATCTTTCCAAGAATATTTGTCTTATTTCTTGTCAAAATGTCTCATTTCTAGTCAAAACTAATCTCTTTCCACTTAAAATAAGACTCATCACCTAAAAATTAACTTGTTTTTAGATCATTTTCATTTGTTTCAAACAAATTTTCACTTGAAATAAGTAGAAAAATCTGCCAGTGAAACAAGTTTTTTGTGTTTGTAATAAGAAAGAAAAACTTGCTCCACTATCAGATTTTTCTACTTATTCCAAGTGAAAATCTGCTTGAAAGAAGTAAAAAGTGTCTAAAAACAAGCTGCTTTTAATGTGATGAGTCTTATTTTAAGTAGAATGAGATTTATTTTGACTAGAAATGACATTTTGACTAAAAATAAGACAAATATTCTCGGTAAGATATTTGAGTTTTTGCAGTGTAGGTGATGGTTTTATTGTAGAAACCAGAGTCTGAGTCTGTGAACTGGCAGAAGGAGTCAGACTGAGTCGTGGTTTAGGAACAGAAACGTCACGGAGCTGCAGCTAATGTGTCAAAGTCAAAGTGTCTTTATTTGTCCCAAAAAAGGGAAAATGTATTTGCAGCCAGGAAGATCCACACATTCAAACACATACACAAGACAACACCAAATAACATATCATGGGCAGATTTAAAAGGACCTACTGCAAGATAAAATATGATTAAAAAGTGCCAATAATCCTACACTGTACAAACAAATAAATAAACAGCAAGGGGCCTAAAGGGCAAATGCAACAGGTTACAACAGCCGTGAACAGTCTGTATAGCCTACATACAGTACATACAATTAATGATCTACTGTTTACCAGCTGAATGGCCGTGGGGACAAAGGAAACCTTAAATCAGGCACCTTCCACCGACGGCCTGAGGGCAACAATACACACTCAGACTGGACGGGGTGGTCTGAATAATAAACTAAACTAAACTAAACTAAACTACACTAACTAGGCTACACTAAACTAAACTAAACTAAACTAAACTAAACTACACTACACTACACTAAACTAAACTAAACTAAACTAAACTACACTAAACTAAACTAAACTAAACTAACTACACTAAACTAAACTAAATTAACTAAACTAAACTAAACTAAACTAAACTAAACTAACTAAACTAAACTAAACTAAACTAACTAAACTAAACTAACTAAACTAAACTAAATTAACTAAACTAAACTAAACTAAACTAACTAAACTAAACTAAACTAACTAAACTAAACTAAACTAACTACACTTAACTAATTAAACTAAACTAACTACACTAAACTAAACTACACTAAACTAAACTAAATTAACTAAACTAAACTAAACTAAACTAAACTAAACTAAACTAACTAAACTAAACTAAACTACACTAAACTAAACTAAACTAAACTAAACGAAACGAAACTAACTAAACTAAACTAAACTAACTAAACTAAACTAAACAAACTAAACTACACTAACTAGGCTACACTAAACTAAACTAAACTACACTACACTAAACTAAACTAAACTAAACTACACTACACTAAACTAAACTAAACTAACTACACTAAACTAATTAAACTAAACTAAACTAACTACACTAAACTACACTAAACTAAACTAAATTAACTAAACTAAACTAACTAAACTAAACTACACTACACTAAACTAACTAAACTAAACTACACTTAACTAAACTAAACTAAACTAAACTAACTAAACTAACTAAACTAAACTAAACTAAACTAACTAAACTAAACTAAACAAACTAAACTAAACTAAACTAAACTAAACTAACTAAACTAAACTAAACTAAACTAAACTAAACTAACTAAACTAAACTAAACTAACTAAACTAAACTAAACTAAACTAAACTAACTAAACTAAACTACACTAAACTAAACTACACTAAACTACACTAAACTAAACTACACTAAACTAAACTAAACTACACTAAACTAAACACAATAACGGTTGTGTGATGGTTTTACTCAGTCAGACTGAGTGGTGGTTTAGGAAGAGAAATGTCACGGCGCTGAGCTGCTGCAGCTAATGGGGATCTGAATAATAAACTAAACTAAACTAAACCAACTAAACTAAACTAAACTAACTAAACTAAACTAACTAAACTAAACTAACTAAACTAAACTACGCTAAACTAAACTAAACTAACTAAACTACACTAGGCTAAACTAAACTAACTAAACTAAACTACACTAAACTAAACTAAACTAAACTAAACTAACTAAACTACACTACGCTAAACTAAACTAAACTACGCTAAACTAAACTAACTAAACTAACTAAACTAAACTAAACTAAACTAAACTATACTAAACTAACTAAACTAAACTACACTAAACTAAACTAAACTACACTAAACTAACTAAACTACACTAAACTAAACTAAACGAAACTAACTAAACTAACTACACTAAACTACACTAACTAAACTAAACTACACTAAACTACACTAAACTAAACTAAACTAAACTAAACTACACTACACTACGCTTAACTAAACTACACTAAACTAAACTACACTACGCTAAACTAACTAAACTAAACTACACTAAACTAAACTACACTAAACTACACTAACTAAACTAAACTAAACTAACTAAACTAAACTACACTAAACTAAACTACACTACGCTAAACTAACTAAACTACACTACGCTAAACTAAACTAACTAAACTACACTACGCTAAACTAAACTAACTAAACTACACTAAACTAACTAAACTACACTAAACTAAACTACACTACACTAAACTAAACTAAACTAAACTACACTACGCTAAACTAACTAAACTACACTACGCTAAACTAAACTAACTAAACTACACTACGCTAAACTAAACTAACTAAACTAACTAAACTAAACTAAACTAAACTAACTAAACTAACTAAACTAAACTACACTAAACTAAACTACGCTAAACTAAACTAAACTAACTAAACTACACTACGCTAAACTAAACTAACTAAACTACACTAAACTAAACTAAACTAAACTAAACTAACTAAACTACACTACGCTAAACTAAACTAAACTACGCTAAACTAAACTAACGAAACTAACTAAACTAACTACACTAAACTACACTAACTAAACTAAACTACACTAAACTACACTAACTAAACTAAACTAAACTACACTACGCTAAACTAACTAAACTACACTACGCTAAACTAAACTAACTAAACTACACTACGCTAAACTAAACTAACTAAACTACACTAAACTAACTAAACTACACTAAACTAAACTAAACTAAACTACACTACGCTAAACTAACTAAACTACACTACGCTAAACTAAACTAACTAAACTACACTACGCTAAACTAAACTAAACTACGCTAAACTAAACTTAACTAAACTAACTAAACTACACTAAACTAACTAAACTAAACTACACTAAACTAAACTACACTAAACTACACTAACTAAACTAAACTAAACTAAACTAACTAAACTACACTAAACTAAACTAAACTACACTAAACTAAACTAAACTAAACTACACTACGCTAAACTAACTAAACTACACTACGCTGAACTAAACTAACTAAACTACACTACGCTAAACTAAACTAACTAAACTACACTAAACTAACTAAACTACACTAAACTAAACTACACTAAACTAAACTAAACTACACTACGCTAAACTAACTAAACTAACTAAACTACACTACGCTAAACTAAACTAACTAAACTACACTACGCTAAACTAAACTAACTAAACTACACTACGCTAAACTAAACTAAACTAAACTAAACTAACTAAACTAAACTAAACTACACTAAACTAAACTAAACTAAACTAAACTAAACTACACTAAACTAAACTAAACTAAACTAAACTAAACTAAACTACACTAAACTAAACACAGTAGCCTAACGGTTGTGTGATGGTTTTATTCAGTCAGACTGAGTGGTGGTTTAGGAACAGAAACGTCACGGCGCTGAGCTGCTGCAGCTAATGGGGATCTGAATAATAAACTAAACTAAACTAAACTAACTAAACTAAACTAAACTAAACTAAACTAAACTACACTAAACTACACTACACTACACTAAACTAAACTAAACTAAACTAAACTACACTAAACTAAACTACACTACACTAAACTAAACTACACTAAACTAAACTAAACTACACTAAACTAAACTAAACTAAAGTAAACTAAACTAAACTAAACTACACTAAACTAAACTAAACTACACTAAACTAAACACAATAACGGTTGTGTGATGGTTTTATTCAGTCAGACTGAGTGGTGGTTTAGGAACAGAAACGTCACGGCGCTGCAGCTAATGGGGATCTGAATAATAAACTAAACTAAACTAACTAAACTAAACAACACTAAACTAAACTAACTAAACTAAACTACACTAAACTACACTACGCTTAACTAAACTAAACTAAACTACACTAAACTAAACTAAACTACACTACACTAAACTAAACTACACTAAACTAAACTAAACTACACTACGCTAAACTAAACTAAACTACACTAAACTAAACAAACTAAACTAAACTAACTAAACTACACTACGCTAAACTAAACTAACTAAACTAAACTAAACTAACTAAACTAAACTAAACTAACTAAACTACACTAAACTACACTAAACTAACTAAACTAAACTACCCTAAACTAAACTACACTACACTAAACTAACTAAACTAAACTAACTAAACTACACTAAACTAAACTAAACTAAACTAACTAAACTACACTAAACTAAACTACACTAAATTAAACTACACTAAACTACACTACGCTAAACTAACTAAACTAAACTACGCTAAACTAACTAAACTAAACTACACTAAACTAAACTAACTAAACTACACTAAACTAAACTACACTACGCTAAACTAACTAAACTACACTAAACTAAACTAACTAAACTACACTAAACTACACTAAACTACACTAAACTAAACTAACTAAACTAACTAAACTACACTAAACTAAACTAACTAAACTACACTACGCTAAACTAACTAAACTACACTACGCTAAACTAAACTAACTAAACTACACTACGCTAAACTAAACTAAACTAACTAAACTACACTACGCTAAACTAACTAAACTACACTACGCTAAACTAACTTAACTAACTAAACTACGCTAAACTAAACTAACTAAACTACACTACGCTAAATTAACTAAACTAACTAAACTACACTACGCTAAACTAACTAAACTACACTACGCTAAACTTAACTAAACTAACTAAACTAAACTAAACTACACTAAACTACATTAAACTAAACTACACTAAACTAAACTAAACTAACTAAACTAAACTACACTGCGCTAAACTAAACTAAACTAAACTAACTAAACTAAACTAAACTAAACTACACTAAACTAAACACAGTAGCCTAACGGTTGTGTGATGGTTTTATTCAGTCAGACTGAGTGGTGGTTTAGGAACAGAAACGTCACGGCGTTGAGCTGCTGCAGCTAATGGGGATCTGAATAATAAACTAAACTAAACTAAACTAAACTAACTAAACTAAACTAAACTAAACTAACTAAACTAAACAACACTAAACTAAACTAAACTAAACTAACTAAACTAAACTACACTAAACTACACTACGCTTAACTAAACTAAACTAAACTACACTAAACTAAACTAAACTACACTACACTAAACTAAACTACACTAAACTAAACTAACTAAACTAAACTAACTAAACTACACTACGCTAAACTAAACTAAACTACACTAAACTAAACTAAACAAACTAAACTAAACTAACTAAACTACACTACGCTAAACTAAACTAACTAAACTAAACTAAACTAAACTAAACTAACTAAACTACACTAAACTACACTAAACTAACTAAACTAAACTACCCTAAACTAAACTACACTAAACTAACTAAACTAAACTAACTAAACTACACTAAACTAAACTAAACTAAACTACACTAAACTAACTAAACTACACTAAACTAAACTACACTAAATTAAACTACACTAAACTAAACTACACTACGCTAAACTAACTAAACTAAACTACGCTAAACTAACTAAACTAAACTACACTAAACTAAACTAACTAAACTACACTAAACTAAACTACACTACGCTAAACTAACTAAACTACACTAAACTAAACTAACTAAACTACACTAAACTACACTAAACTAAACTAACTAAACTAACTAAACTACACTAAACTAAACTAACTAAACTACACTACGCTAAACTAACTAAACTACACTACGCTAAACTAAACTAACTAAACTACACTACGCTAAACTAAACTAAACTAACTAAACTACACTACGCTAAACTAACTAAACTACACTACGCTAAACTAACTTAACTAACTAAACTACGCTAAACTAAACTAACTAAACTACACTACGCTAAATTAACTAAACTAACTAAACTACACTACGCTAAACTAACTAAACTACACTACGCTAAACTAAACTAAACTAAACTAACTAAACTAAACTAAACTACACTAAACTACATTAAACTAAACTACACTAAACTAAACTAAACTAAACTAACTAAACTAAACTACACTACGCTAAACTAAACTAAACTAAACTAAACTAACTAAACTAAACTAAACTAAACTAAACTACACTAAACTAAACACAGTAGCCTAACGGTTGTGTGATGGTTTTATTCAGTCAGACTGAGTGGTGGTTTAGGAACAGAAACGTCACGGCGCTGAGCTGCTGCAGCTAATGGGGATCTGAATAATAAACTAAACTAAACTAAACTAAGTTGTGTGATGGTTTTATTACGTGTCAGACTGAGTGGTGGTGGTGGTTTAGGAAGAGAAACGTCACCACGGCGCTGAGCTGCAGCAGCAGCAGCAGCAGCAGCAGCAGCAGCTCCTTCTCTTGGCAGCAGCTTCCTTCATAGCTGAGGTTGTCGAGGATGTGAAACCCCCGGCAACAGGAATATTTCTGGTGAAACCTCAGGAAGCGTTGTCACGGCGACGGTCTGGTCTGGAGGTTCAGACCCAAACACACGGAGGAGGAGGCGCTGGTTCTGGTGATCCGGTTCTATCCAGTATCATATGAATGTGTGTTATATAATTACACGACTGTTCACACCGTCAGATGAAACACCGACCCACAATGCATTGCTGCTCTGCACTTCACATGAGGCTGTTGGTAATAAAGAGGTTCAACGGCCCCGACGATAAACCAGTCAATATCTAACATCTAGTCCACTGTCTGATGGATAATATCATGTTTTTCATGGTGTTTAATTCAATTCATGACCAGACACTCTGACCAAACAACATGTAGCCTATATATAGTTCTTTTCTGTATTTTAAATATATTAGCCTACATATATTTGTTTTTTAATACATTTTTGTACATACTAAATTCTATATAAGCTATTTTTATTCCTCACTTATTTACATATCTGTTCTCTTTGCTACTGTTACAAGTGAATTTCCCACATGGATCAATAAAAACATTAAAACATATCAGTTCTCACAAGCTTTTAATTAGGTTTTGTATTTTTTTTTAAACATATTTAACATTTTGTTTTAATATGCACTTTACATGTATCACTATCTTGCTTTTATCCTGAAGAACACTGAGTTAATGCTTACCATATGAAATGTGTTATATAAATAAAGTTGACATTGACACTGACATTATAAGTGTCAAAATATGAATTAAAATGTTTTTATCTGATCATCTCCTCAGATTATTCATCAGATTTTAACTCCTGCGAGTAAATGAATCAAAACAGAAAACAGAATAATTATATCATTTACATTATTTCTCAGTTCTGTTTCTTTTCTTTGTTTCTAAAACTTTCCAGTGTTTTTTGGGCGGAGAGCAGCAGAGAGGGGGGCGGGGCCGCTGCGGTCGCTCTGGCTGCTGATTGGTCGCCGCGGGAGGCGCGTGCCGCCGGAGAGGTTTAAATAGCCAATCAGCGGCCTGGCAGCAGTATGTGTAGCAGCTACAGAGGAACTCAGGTCCTTTCTCCGTGAAGAACCAGCAGCGACCAGAGAGTCACTTCTCCCCCAGAATCCAACATGGCGGCCACGACAAGCTGACGATTCCTCTTCTCCTTCTTCTCCACCTCCACCAAGCTTCTTCCTCCGTCCCACCGAGACCAGAACTAGACCAGAACCAGGACTAGGACTAGACCCGGACCAGGACTAGACCCGGACCAACTGACCAACCGAACCAACCGAACCAACCGACAACATGAAGTACATCATCGGCATCGGCGGGTAAAGTTTACGTTGTTTTATTCATCTATCCGTTAATTTAGTTTGTTCGTTAGTTTTATGTTTTTAATGAATGTGAATATGTGAATATGTGTTGAAACCTTTATACAGTCTATGTTATGGTTGAAACTATGGGCTGTCATTCTAGTCCAGGTCTGTCTTCTCAATGGGACAAACCTGGTTAAATAAAGGTTAGAATAATAATAATAATAATAAAAAATATTACGAGATTTTGCAGATTTATGAACATTTAAAAATAATAATTAGTTGTAAACGCGACAGACTCAGTTTAAAGTTTATGATTCCGATCTGTAGTTCCACAAATATAAAGATGAATGAGCGCGGCTAACAGGCTAAGCTAACATGCTAGCCGGGAGCGCAGGCCCGGTGAGGCCGACACACGTGGAGCTGTGAGCGGACAGCAGCTCGGCGCAGCGCCGCTGGAAGCTCCGCAGCTCCGCAGCTCCGTAGACCTGAGGATCGATTATAGACCCGAGTATCGATCCCACAACTTCCGGCAACAGAGATCTGAGCCGAGGGGATCGATCACTAGTCAACAAAGCTGCAGCTCGAGGCTACACACACACACACACACACACACACACACACACACACACACACACACGCCCAGACAGACACACACACTTCCGGTCGTCTCGCCCTGTTTTCTGCAGCCTCGAGCTTCTGATATAAAAGCTGCAGATTTCCTCTTCAAACATTCAATAGATCGATCATTTTTAAATATTAGTGCATTAGTAAAAACATAGATAGATATAAGATAGATAGATAGATAGAAAGAAAGTAGATAGATAGATAGATAGATAGACTTTATTGATCCCAAGCTGGGAAACATCAGTGCAGCAGCAGCAGCTTTACACAGACACACAGTGAGAATAACAACATATAGTATAAGAATATAAAGAAATAGCAAAATATAAAGAGCAAACTACACATAATAAAATAGTAATATACACAATAAAAAGGCAAAATAGCAATTAAAATAGTAAAATGATTGATTATTGATGTGTTTGATTATATATTTAATAATAATAGTTTGTCTGCTGCAGTGTGACCAACGGGGGTAAAACCACCCTGACCAACCGGCTGATCAAGACGCTGCCCAACTGTTGTGTTGTTCACCAGGACGACTTCTTCAAGGTGAGACACACACACACACAGACACACACACACACAGTGTAGCTCTGGTGCCGTGTTGCCCCCGGCTACATCTTATCGTGTATGTTTCAGCCCCAAGATCAGATTGAAGTTGGTGAAGATGGATTTAAGCAGTACGATGGTAAGACGGTTTCTATGGACGCGTCTGTGTGTGTTCGTCCTGTTTGTCCTGTGTGTGTGTTCGTCCTGTGTGTGTGTGTTCCAGGGTTTCCGCGGGTCATTAAAAAGCATTAAAAGTCATTTAATATATTTTGCTAAAATTAAGGCATTAAATGGCATTAAAAGGAATTAAATTCAATTCTCAAAGGCATTAAAAAATTGATTAAAAATGTATAGATTGATACAGTGAGATTTTGACATCGTTACATCGCTACAGAGCACAAAGAGCAGAAAAATAGTGGGTTTATACAGTTAATCTACAGTAAAATTAAACGTGGGTGAAGAAATGGAGAATTTTCTACAGTAAATTAATATTTTCAGGTGGTGGCAGGCTACTTTTACTTTTCTTTTAATCGCTAGCAGCAAAAATCAGAATCGGCAGCTCAGGCTTCTTAAAAATCTGTGATCGACCAGATAAAAGCAGTCGTTGCAGCTCTACTGGTCAGATAAACACACAGAACCAAGTAACTGGGTGTGTGTATGTGTATATAGGTCAGTGTATGTACACACATGAACACTAGAGCTGGGACGATGATTCACTTTTCTCCCATTCGATTCTTCTGCAATTTTTTTTGGATGGCGATTTGATTTAAATTGTGATTCTATGATATTGCCGATTCTCTCTATGATTTTTAGTCTTTAGCTTTTTTAACATTTATCTGCACACAAATACTGTAGGAGCCTAGAAATTAACATACTCCATTATAAAGTGAACTTAAACCCTTTTCACAACCTGGACTCTCTGGATGTAAAAAAAGGTGAACAAATGCACATTGCACAATATAAAAAAAAATTCAAATTCAAAAAAATCGTCCAAAAAGATATCGCGATATATATGAGAATCGATTTTTTCTCCCACCCCTAACGTAGAGTATTTGCAGTCACAGGCATTAAACATGTTTGAAATGACATTAAAAGGGCATTAAATAACTTGTACCTTGTTTGTTGAAATGTTTTTCACCTTTTATACATGAGAAAACTCAATAAAAATCTAAGTGATGAAGAGAAAAAAAGCATGAAATGAGATTAGCTGCTGCAGAAACCCTGGTGTTGGTCCTGTGTGTGTTTGTGTTGCATGTTGTACTCTGACCTCACACCTCAACACGTCGTCACCCCCTCCTCTCCTCCTCCTCCTCCTCAGTCGTCACGGCGCTGGACATGGACGCCATGATGAGCACCATCTACGCCTGGAGAGAAAACCCCGTCAAGTTCGAGAAGTCTCACGGCGTCAACAACACGCTGGACACGGAGATCGTCCCCAAGACCGACGGCCAGGAGGAGGAGACCCACATCCTCATCGTAGAGGGCTTCCTGCTCTACACCTACGGGTACAATACATCCCATAATGATACTACAAACATCCCATAATGATAACACAGAGCAGTAGAACAGTAGAGCAGCGGTGTAGTCTGATGTGTAGGAGGAGGAGGAGACTCACATCCTCATCGTAGAGGGCTTCCTGCTCTACACCTACGGGTACAATACATCCCATAATGATGATAAACATCCCATAATGATGATAAAAACATCCCATAATGATCATACAGAGCAGTAGAGCAGCGGTGTAGTCTGATGTTATTCTGCTTTCTACATAGACACATAGACGCTGCTTCTCTAACTGTTTTATATCAAGGACCCAAAACTGACACAAATTAGACCACGGACCCATTGGACAAAACACCAGAAATACACAAACTATCAATGTACGTTTAAATTAGGCCTAGCTACATTTATGAAAGATTATAGAGACATTTCTGGGGAAAAAAAGGTAAAATTTCTCCAAAAAAAAGTTGAAACATTTCTAGAACGAAGTGGTAAAAATTCTCACAAAAAACATTAACATTAAAAAAAAATCTGAAAAAGTGGTAAATTTTAGTAGTAACTGTGTATCTCTCCTCCTCTCAGACCTCTGATCGATGTGTTGAACCAACGTTACTTCATCTCCATCCCCTACGAAGAATGCAAGAAGAGGAGGTGGTGAGTGTCTCTCTTTCATTCATTCATTCAGCTGTGAGGAGACTCGGAGTGTCGTGCACCGGTGAAGGCTGCAGGCTGCAGCCGATCAGGGCTCAGTTACAAGACACATCATCCTCATATTAGACACCAAACAACATCATCAGAGCTCAGAGAGAAACAGAAACCAGATGGAGTTCACATCAATAATTCACTTTGTCTTTTTGACCAGGCACTTGTTATGAAAGTAGCTCTAGTAAAGACTTATTTTCTGAAGAACCATTCCACCTTTACCTCATCATCATCATCATCATCATCATCAGCCCAGAACACCTCAGGTTTCACATTCTGCATCATTTTCTGAACCAGAAACGTCCTGTTCTGGCTTCGTCATGTAACGGACGATGAAACACCAGAAGCAGTTCCTCCTCAGTTACATTTAGATACATGATGTGTAGAGTCTTTCCTCCTCAGGTGCTGATGAGGAGGCAGCTGCATGAACCAGAGGTTAACCTGAACGAGTCAGACTGCAGGGCTTAAAGTATTCCGGCCCCGTGCCGGATCTCCGGCGTTTGAAAATTTCAGAGAAAAAAAAAAAACACACACACACACACAATATTCGGCTGGAGAAGACGGAGGACAAAGACAAAGCTAAATGTGTCGTATGCAAGACAACCCTGGCCTGCCTGCTCGTACTGTATGAGCCTGGTGACGAGGCAGTGATACGCCAGGTAGCGTCGGGTCTCTTGCCGCTGTTGACGTCGGTACAAAAGAACCTGGTGGTCCGAGCGGACTTAACGGCGCGCATTCGATTTCGTTTTTTTTTTTTTTCCCGTGCATGTCCGCAGCGCACTTTATTTATTTTACACATAGTTTTCATACATTTCATGCATATATTGATGTTTTAGAGGTCTTGTAATGTCATGGTAACTTGTTGCCAAGTCATGGGAAAGTCATGGAAATTTGTTGGTTAAAATGTGTATGAACCCTGTGTACATCACCAAGCACAATGCCAAAAAGTTGTTTTCTAAATTGCCTATAATGTCTATGCGTCGGATCCACTGCACCCCGCTCCTTGGAAAAAAGTTCAGGCTCAGGATTTCTTTTTACTTTAAGCCCTGAGACTGACGTGTTTCTCTCTGTGTGTTGCTGCTGCAGCTCCAGGAACTACTCGGTGCCCGACCCCCCCGGTCTGTTTGATGGACACGTGTGGCCCATGTACCTGAAACACAAGAACATCATGGAGACCACCGCTGTAGACGTTGGTACGGAGAGATCAGTCTATCTATCTATCTATCTATCTATCTATCTATCTATCTATCTATCTATCTATCTATCTATCTATCTATCTATCTATCTATCTATCGACTCATTTTTTTTTCTGGGTTTTCACAATAAGAGTCTGCAGTTTGACCCTGTGTCTCTCATTCTGGGCCGTATGAACCCAAATCGTTGTTTAACATCAGAACATAATAAGAGGCTGACCTGTTTTCTTACTGATGCAGCGAGACAGAATATTCTGTTCCAATGGATCAATGACAGGCAGCAGCTGTTAAAGGCTGTGAGGAGCAGTGTTGATCTAGTGCCGTTAGAGTAGTTACATGCAGATCACATCTAACAACATCTAACAACAGACCACTTCTATAAGTCTGGGAACCTGTCTGCAGTTTGCTGTTTCACAATAAGAGTCTGGAGTTTGGTGTTTTCACAATAAGAGTCTGGAGTTTGGTGTTTTCAGGATTTTCACAATAAGAGTCTGTAGTTTTTACTGAATGTTGTGTTGTGTTGTGTTTGTGTGACAGCTCAGTTAGACGGCACCAAGTCGAAGGAGCAGCTGTTCAACGTCGTGTACGGAGAAATCCTCAACAACATCCAGAAGTCTCTCTAACAACAAAGGTACCAACTCTTTATTATTTTATTATTAAAGGTACTAACTCTTTATTATTTTAGTTTTTTTCCAACTCTCTTTATTGATTTTTCTCATAGAACACATCAGACACATCAGACATCTTACACATTTACATAAAAAGCTCATTTAAATTGTATTAACTAAGTATCTCAAGATGAAAAATAGACAGATGAAGGGGATTCATTTAAAAATAAAAAAGATTATAATTACGTACCCACATTTTGAAGAGTGTATACATGTTTGGGTACGTATAATCTTTTTTTATTTCCTTTTTACATATAGAAATGCTCTTCATAGAAGGAAAGACATGCATATATATCTATAAACGGTTGCCAAATACAATAGAACTTTCTTTCCTTGGGTACAAACTGTTTATTATTGTTTTATTAAAGGTACAAACTGTTATTTTTATATCTATAGATGAGTTGGTAACTCTCTGTGTCTTGTTGTTTTATTTTAATGTTTCTATCTATAGATGAGTTGTTAACTCTGTGTGTCTTGTTGTTTTATTGTAATGTTTCTATCTATAGATGAGTTAGTAACTCTCTCTCTGTCTTGTTGTTTTATTGTAATGTTTCTATCTATAGATGAGTTGTTAACTCTCTGTGTCTTGTTGTTTTATTGTAATGTTTCTATCTATAGATGAGTTGTTAACTCTCTGTGTCTTG
Organism: Trachurus trachurus; assembly: GCF_905171665.1. Taxonomy (NCBI): domain Eukaryota; kingdom Metazoa; phylum Chordata; class Actinopteri; order Carangiformes; family Carangidae; genus Trachurus; species Trachurus trachurus. The sequence continues at coordinate 289,982 of NC_139893.1, forward strand.
TTGTTTTATTTTAATGTTT